>NC_056733.1:841760788-841960788 GCF_019279795.1 Protopterus annectens | reverse complement strand
TCAGTGAAACCATCATATTTTTTTGTACTGCAGTTACATCAAGTGAGTCTAGTTTGTTGCCATATGGCTGTTTTTTTTTCCTCCCTGCTAATTAGTAGTGCATGTTTGTTATGTATATATGTTTCAACTTATCTCTACTGAAGGCTTCTATTGTAATACCAGGTTTTATGTTTGTAGAAACTGTACAGTTACTGGATAATGTAGGCAATTGTTAATATACGAGAGTTTGTGAAGAGTTTTGTCATTGACTAGGGTTGCTTCCTTTTTTCATATATGCTGCACACTCTAGCTGGCTGCCTTTTCTAAGTGCTTAAATGTCAGATTTACAGACTGGATGCTGTGTAGCAAATAGTGAGAGCTAATAGCCTTACTACCTATCCCTCTAACATTTGTAAACCTACATCTCCGTAACCTCACACTTGTGTGCAAAACATATCTCTAGTTAGTTTAGTTTATTTTTCTTTCTGTCCTTCTATACTGTGGAAGCCACCATTTTTGTTTTTAGTAATCCCAAACTTGCATATCTACAAATGTCTTCTGTAAGTGTATTGTCCTGTTTAAAGGCTAGAAAGCTGAAATGCACAAATGTGAATATAGTGCACTACTCTTCGTTTGCCAAACATTACTTAATGTGGATGAATATAGACAAATAGTACTGTACCTAACTAGTTCAGCCATCAAGAAATCCTTAACTTTCTCTCTCTCCCCCCAGTGAAACAAGCGCATGTAATTATCATATCCCACTACTAAAGAACTTGCACGGCGGAATTTCACCTGCAGTTGGCAAACGTTCACAAGAAGCAAATGCAATTGAGTTAAATCTATGTAAGGCAATTTCCAGAAATCAAACTAATAACTTAATTTGTTAAGTCTAGTGTGCATTGTTGAATCTGCTGGAAGGATATCCCCACTCCATTTACTCACCCACACTCGCAGGCCTTTTACTGCTGAAGGTGAAGCTACATTAACACTTCAGCATATTTCACTCTTATCAGTGTAATATATCCCTGGAAAGACACTGAAAAGCCCATAACTGTAAAATTAGATGATGTAACTCGAGTCGGGTATTTAGAGTTCAGACACCTTGTCTCTATCCATGAACATTCTACCTTACTGATTGTTTATGGTGATAAACCATCTGGGGGGACTCAGCACCATGGTTCTCTTAGGAATGTAAACACATGATGAAGCAAAGGGGCCTAGCCTGGTCAACCTGGAAACGAAACAAAAATAATCATGTTCATTTCAAAATACTACGTAACAAAGTGACAAAACTAATCAACAGAGATAAGTCATATTATTCCCAGCTTCAACCCCAGTAAATTTTGGCACTCTATATCTTCTCTACTTAACCCTGGAGGAACTGGAGAACACACACTATCACCTGATATCCCACCATAACAAATAACCAAAAACGTTATAAGCACTTCATAAAATCAATTTCAGACCTACTAACACCCCTAATGCTGGACCCCTCCACCCTTCAACCTATCCAGATTCCCACCCCAGACCATCAACTACTTCTAACCCTGTCATTATTAACTCCCCTACTCAACAAAATGTCATACAAACCCCATTCTCATTTCAGCCCATACCCACTGACACCATTAAGAAACTGCTGCTAAAACTAAAACCCTGCTCTACCTCAGCTAGCAATCTCCTACCATACTAACTCAAACTGGCTGCTAACTCAGTCGCCTACCCAATCAGTATCCTTATAAATAGGTCTTTATCTGAATCAGACATACCTACCATATAGAAACAATCTCACATACCCCCATCCACAAATGAGGCAACTCTGATACGTCCAATTTCTGAACTACATCCATCTTGTCACATGTATTCAAAATTCTCGAGAGAGGTATCCATCAGCAGGGTAATGCAAAATCTATTCCAAAACCATCTTTTAACCAAAACCCAACAAGGCTTCCAACCTAGCCACAGCACAGCTATAGCCCTATTATCTTTTACAGACACTGTGAACAAGGCTGGAGATGCAGGATGTTGTACAGCCTCAGTATTCCTTCATCTCTCAAAGGCCTTTGATACAGTGTCTCACCCCGTACTTTTGAACACACTGTCTAACTTAGGCTTCTCACATAACACAGTAAAATGGTTTCAGAGCTACCTCAAGGATCATAAACAAGCAGTGAAATAGTCCAATGAACTCTCACCCTTCCTCCGCAACCCTACTGGAGTCCCTCAAAGCTCCATCCTAGGACCCCTACTCTTCAACATTTTCACAACCTTCACACTGCCTCTCACCCTGGAACCCTCATTCAGTGTGCTGATGATTCCACCATAATCTGCACTGCTCAATAGGTTTGTAGCCTAGTACCTACCTATGAACCTATCTGCCCGAAGGCATTTATAAGCCTAACCAGAATCTGTGGGCTTTCGCCACCCCCTTAGATTAGTTCCCTGTGCCTCTGTCCAGCAGAGCCACTGAAGTGATCCCCGGGTTAAACTTTGAGTTTCCCATCCACTCGTCAAGGTTTCTCTTAGAGTGTTAGTGAGGAGCTCTGCCTAATGCAGATTGGAATCTTGTTTCAAAGCATGGGAAGTCTCTGTGACAGGAATCTATCCCTCCAGCATGTCCTATTCATTGTTGTGGTGAGGTTTAGTTCTCTAGAGCGTGTGGCTCGAGGGGATAAGCTTTTCTTTAGGTGGAGCATGTCCATCAGTTCTGGGTTTGGACATGGCCTTGTATGTCAGGCAGAGATCACCTCTGAGTAGGCAGTATGCAACCGAGTACAGCTGGAATTTCTTCAGTAGAGCTGCATAAAGGCATCTGTTTGAGGCCAGTGATCCTCTTGGTGAGGTACTTCTATGGTCTTTCCACCTGTTGCAGGTATCTTGTAAGATACATCCTAAATTGGGGAGTTGTACTCTGATGGGTCTGATGAGCGATGAATAGAGGGGCACAATGACCTCTTTTGATCTGGATGCAAACCCTTTTGTGATGAGGTGGGCCACGTAGAAGGATTTTCTAACCACTTTGGCAATGTGATTATCAAAGGAGAGTTTACTATCTACTTGGGTCCCCAGATCCCTTATTGCGTCTTCAGTATTTAGGGGACTACTACTCAATCACTACCAGAGATACTTTCAAAAACTCAAACAGTCCTTTACTGCAGTCGAATCCTGGCTAAGAAACGCCCAACCCTTTCTTAATCCAAAGAAGACAAAACTAGTACTCTTACATCCCAAAAACACCTCCCTTGTCACTGAGCATTTCAACATCCTTGCATCTGACAACACTGTCATAGAAATAGTGCAATAAACCAAATTTCTAGATGCTATCATTAGCAATAAACTTTCGTTTGACCCCCATATACAGCAAAATATAAATAAAACTCATCAAAAACTGGGACACAAAACATTTCTTTACTGTAGCAACCAAAACTACTGTTAAAACATTTTTACTTCCCTTCCTTCTTTATGGTGTCCCTGTCAAAACTAACGTACAAACTACTACACTAAGCAAAATGGAATAGTGCTACAACACAGTTGCAAAGTTTGCCACAAACTCTAAATATCACACACACCACTGTAAACCACTCCTAGAATTAAATTGGCTTGAACTCCCCAAACAACTTGCCTTTAGTCAGCTAGCCACCTTGCACAACGTTATTTTTAAGCCTACTGGCTGCCCTGTACTAGCCAGTCTAGTCTCACGTTGCACACCAAATCGATCCCTACGATCAGAAGACAAAAATCTCTTAGCAGTCCCAAAACCCACAAGAAAACCAGGTCACTCTCTGTATTCATACTTTGTCTCTATACTTTGGAATTCACTACCTCTAGCTCCCAGGTCTATGCTTGGCCTAACCCATTTCAAAGCCTCTTTAAAAAAAATCATTTCAGAAGTACATGGCTCTGCTCCTGCATAAAGCCTGCCTAATGGTCAGGTCTTCCTCCTCTTCCACACTAGCCTTATTGTCCTCTTCTGTCACATTTCAATCCCTTACAGACTGCAAAGATCCTAAGGCTCTTCTAACTCCTCCTCTGTTTCTATGCCATATCCTTAAGCTACTGCTCAGGCTTTATTGCTTCTATTCTTAACTCTCTCACTATCTGTCTGCATCACTAACTTTCTGGCTGCTATTTTCCTAACTGAAACTAGCATTCTATTTTTCATGTACTGTAATAGTCAGTGTCACATATTGCACTACCTACGTCCTATTTTTTTTCGACACTTATCTACATGTATGGTGAGAGTGTCTATTGTCTGTAATATTTTAACTCTACAGAATTGTCTGGATGTTTAGTAATATATTGCAGCGTCTTGTAACAGTTTGTTCTTTCAACTTATTTTTGTATAGTATTTCTAATGTAATTTGTATTGGGTTATACTGTATTTGTATGGTACTGAATGTGGAGCTTTTCTCCCTGGGCCTCTGCTACCGGTTCTGTAGATCCAGTCAGACCACCCTGGTAAACAAATGACAAATAAATAATAAATAAATTCTTCTAAAGCCATTTCAGTACTCTGCTCTTACCGAATTCCGTCTACAGCAAATTTTTGCTATTAGGTATACTTTAGAGTTACTTCTCACATTACTTATGAGAAACTTAACAGGTTAAGTAAACTGCCACCAATATATTTTACATTCAGATTGTAAAATCTCTTCGCTAAATGATCTTTGTTTTACACCTCCAGCAAGAAAGGAAGTAGATTTCTGAAGCATTCTTTTTGAAAAGAAGCTTACTACTCGAGGGTTATAGGCTGGCACAGATAAACCTGAGCAAAAAAAAAAAAACGCTGCTGATAATGATTATAATAGTAATATAAAACTATATGAAAATTAAACAAGATCATAAAAAAATCTAAATGTAATTCGATTATAACATACATCAGTGCAAATTAGAAGGGGCTGTACCTCCCATACCTTTCTAAGCACATTATAAGGCCTTGACATCTTAGTTGTGACTTTATGAAAAGGTACAGCATAGTAAAACAGTCAATCATCCATAAACTCACACTTCATATACAGACAGTCATTGACACCTGCATGTATTGTGCAACGTTTCATCTTTACTGGCTCATCTCCCAGCCCTGTGGCATAGAAGTGATGGTCTTAAATGCTTTGCAGATGTCCAAGGTTGGATTAACCTCTCTGGCAGTGGTACAGCTGACGGAGCATGGTAGGAATGACTAATGGGCATTGACTTGCCCATTGTGGGTGGAAAGGAATCATTGACTCTGAGCCATTCATTGTCTCTGAACAGGTAGACTAATGCCTGGCTCACAGCAGGCTGGACCAGGAAAGTGGGCTTGGTCATACCAAGCCAGTGATGTGTAACCCTTAATTATGCAAGCAAGTGTATATCTGTCTCTGTCTCTGTTTCTATCTCAATGTCTGTAGAAGCAAGGTTATGTCAGATGAGGGTATTGTAGGCCCTTGTAGTGACATGGATGCTCATGTCAACTAACAATGGGTTAGGTCTTAAGCAGAAAAGTAATTTTATGGATATGCTGGCGTCAGCCTCATTGGTTGGCTGTTGACTCAGGAGTGAAAGGGCTGAAAAATGACTCTCACCCTTAAGGTAACAACATAGTTCAGTAGACCGCCATTGTTAGCAGGCATCAGAGACCCAAGTTGTGTGCGTGTGTTTTAGACAACTTGAATGGGGCACACGTTATCTAATCACAAGTGGTCTAAAATGTAACCTAATCACATTTGACCTAAAGCTATTTTTCAATTCAGTTTTTTCATTTTCCAAGTATAATTGTGATAATAGGAAAAGTTTGTGATTTTTTTTTTTTTTTTTTTTTTTTTTTTTTATATATATATATCCAAATATGTACAAAGACGGAGAGAGGGATAATAAGGCAGTACTTGTTTGTTTCTTTCGGGGGGGATTGGCATGCATGCCTAAGATGCACACTATCTGGTTGAGGCTAAAGATCTTTTAGATGTTCTTGTTGCTAGGAAACTGGGCCTTTGAAGATTGAGGTCACTTGTAGAATTGGATAATGAGGTTCAGTAGTCTGAGGGAGCCAGAGAAGAAAGTTGGGGGAAAGTATATACTCTGGCTACTAAAATTTAATAGAAATGTAGTTTTCACCATAACAAGACAACCTCCGGAGTAATCAAAATACAGGCTCAGCCACTCATCTTCCAACTTTTATGAAGCTGTTCTGTTCTTCTGGAGCAATCTGAACTCTTAAGTAATACCTCTCTTCACAGCTCGTAAAGTAGCATAACATTTGAAAATCTGGCCACCTGGATTTTTTATTCACCATTTACTACAGGTAAGGAGTTCTCTCATTCTGTCATCCACCTAATCTCTTTCACCCTCATCTTACTTTCAACAATTGATAATTTCAATCTTTGTGTTAAAAATGCAAATGTTTGAACTTTAGAATGTGGTAAAATGGGCTGAGTTAACAGATATAGTTTTAACTCCACTGTACTAATTTTCTTAAGTATGGCATGAAGAATGAGATGTCCGAAGTTTTTTGTGAGGAATTTCCCATCAACCTAATACTGACTCCCTATTAGAGGATTCTTATGTTTTAAACCTCTGTATCCACAAAGTTTTAACATTTTTGTTTTGTGTACCATTCTGTTTTATACCTGGTAATTTCCTGAAAAGAGTCTTGGAACCTCATATTTCAGAGTACATATTTCAGAGCTTCAAATTTTCATCTGGGAGGCCACTTAGAAGCGACAAAGATTTCCAAGAAGCAGGATAAGAACTCCTACCAAAAACGGTTTGGGGAGTTTCATCCAAGTTATTCATTGTAGCTCTTATTTTCCTAACTGACTACTGTAATTCATGCAAGCTCGTGTCTTAGCCTTGGTGAAAGAAAGCCAGTTCACTCATTATCCTGAGGGTACTTTATTATTCTTGCCGGCTGTTAAGCAGCTTGATTTTATTGTCAAGGTGAGAAAATGCATGCAAGGGATGTATCATAGGAGACAGCTGTTTGCTAGAGGCATTCTGTAGTGTGTTATGACTTGGTAAGAATCTTCCAGCAGGCTACTTTAGCCAGATACTCAGTCTTGGCAAAAACTGAAAAAAAAATAGTTGCTTTGCAAATCAGTTTTGTGGAAAACTGCTTTATCATGTGTCAAACATCATTTCCTGGATAGATAATCCATCCAGTCTTTTGCAAAAGGTGTTTGTCATGTCAGTCTTGCAAACTAACCTTCTCCATCTGTAATAACTTTGATTCCTCAGTTCCTAGAGAGTAGTGTTTGCAAGTCCATTGCTCTGTTAATCATGCTGATGGATATTTTGTTTTAGAAGATATTTTGGTCAATATTTTTATATCAGTACTTTGACCTTTCTCACCATTGTTTGTTTTGTATATTTAAAGTAAGCAGAAAGGTTTTCTTGCCCTTTTCTCAGGCTGATACTGTTCCACTAATTGAAGTTCATGGCCTCTAACCCAGCATAAGTGATCTCAGTTTGCTGTACATAAAGCATTTCATTTGCCAGATCCACTGCTTTAATTCTGAAGTTTCATTGTTAATAACAGGCAGTGAAATTGGCTACAATCCTGAAGGCAGCATCACAAAACTCTCTTCTCTGAACAGCTTAAAATTTGCCATAAAGTAATTCTACCTCAGTTGTGCCTTTAGCAAATGGAAGAACTGCCAGAACCAATAATGTCTTAAGGAATGCCTTTAAATGCATTAAGTCGTAATGTTAAGTTCCTTTTGTGTTTTGTAGTTTTAGTATTCTCCTGTGTTACTTAGAAGTCTTTACAACGATCTGAAGAAGAATGTGTGCCAGGCTATAGTTTCATTGTTTTCCCATTCTTTGAAACATTTCTAGTAAAAGAAGCCTGTGTTCTTTATTTAGTTTCAGCCTCTGTGAAATTGTATTTAAACTTAATATTCATTTATCTGCTCTTGACTAATAACATTGTCACACATACTATTTTGTTATGGGTCTAAATATCATGGTGGGCTATTAGCATAAGTTGCTATTTTAAGATAATTTTCTTCAGTTTGATGTTATACTAGAAAAGTGTCAAAATGATCACCTTAACTTGGCTGTCTTTCTTTAGCTACTTAACACTTCTCTATCTCTCTCATAAATAATTCCATCTCTTCTCTTTTTTACTATATTCACTTTCACCGGTTAGAACTAAATGCAGTGTAACTTGTATGCATTTTATTACAGCTGTTATTTTAATATATTACAATCTCAACATTAAGACATTAAATGTAAACTGTGTAAAGCTTTTGTCCCTGTGTATCCATTGGAAAAGGGCTTTGTTCTGTTGGACTTTCCCTATAAACAAATACAAAAATGAATTAAAAATACAAACCTGGTGTGCAGGAGCACATTAACTTCAAATACCTTTTTTGACTGTTGCCACTGATTGATTGACCTTCAAGAAGGTCAGAGCCCTTTAAGTACTGATGTTGACTTGCCTGATCAAAGTTTTCAGTGGACTTAATGCAGGAGATGCAGTACAATTGTAGTAATACAGCAGGGAGTTGATTTATTCAAAGCACTTGGGACCTAGGGTAGTTCAGATAATCAAACATATAATTGAACCAGATAAAAAACTTCTAAAATCTTGTTTTTTCTGCATGTAGAAAATACACTTTTCAACCATTCATAGATTACAGTCGACACAAAAGCAGGCTTCATTCTCAAAAAAACACAAGCAAATATGTATAACATTTGCATATTCAGACTTTATGATTTTTTTTCCTACTTGAAATCTTTGAAAGGCTGCTGTCGGATAATTGACATTTCGGATAATCGACACTCTACTGTAATTTAGTTTGCAATAAGTTATCTACCCTGACTTGGAAGCCATCTCCACAGAATACCCAAAGGATTATTTTCCTTATTTTCTTCGTGCTACTTCATAAGTAGTATGGCCCTTTCTTCCTTTACACACACAATACAGCACATCTCATCAGTGACAAATGTGCTTCACCTTCTCTCAAAAACTGTTAAGGCCTCCATCATTCCTGAGATTGCAGCTTCCACAATGGAAGAACTTCTTAGCAGCAGAAGTACATTGATGCTGGAAGTCGATTGCTGTCATAAGTCACTGTACAGGGAAAAATGCAGTATAATTCTAAGATGGAAAGCATGTTGCACATCTGTACAAGATGAGTAAGGTGAGACCAACAGGTAAATTAGAAGCTGTTGTAAGCACAAGCAGAGTGATTCCTCATCTGGGCACTCCTGGGTTTTGTTAATTTAGTAATAGCATCAGTGCAGAGCAGCTTCATTTAGAAGGAACCCTCTTCTAAAAATGACTTGGTGAGGGCCAAACCTTTGGGCCCCTAACCAGAGACCAGGAGGTGGTACTTGTAATAGGAGGAAGAGGAGCAAGCCGAAAAAGTAAGTTAAGTTTTACCACAAGGTGATTTATACAGAATACATGTAGTCTGTTAGTACTTTGTTCAGTTATTACTCTGTCCATTGTACCCAAGGCAGTGTTAGAAGCCTCATTAGTATAAACCCTGTGGATTGTGAGGATACAAAATAGTGATTGACAGATAAGGATGCTAACAGTGAGGTAACATTTTTTTGTACTTCTGTATGTCACTCTAATATGACAAAATAAATGTTAATTGTGCTGATTGGAGGCTTAGGTTTTGTTCACATCGTAGTACCTTAGTATGTGGTGATTTTGACTTAACTAATAGAAGGATCCTTGCTGTTTGCGTAATTCTAAGTTGTCTGATGTAACTTGTGCAGACTTGACATTTTTAGATGTACTGTGCCACATTTTGGTACAGTTTGTTTACTCTGACTCGTACTCTTTTTTTTTTTTTTTTTCAGCCGTAACCCAGGTTTGCTCCCACACTGTGCCTTTGCAGCCATTAGGAATAACTTTCAGAGCCTGCAGTTTACTTTTATAGTAGAGATATGTGATGTGTTTTAATACTTCACTGTGTGTGCCATATTTAAACATGGATATTTCAGTAACGTTTAAAGTTTGGAATGAGCATTATAAAATATTAATTTCGTAAGCTAGAAGTGGTTGATAATGTTCTTTGTCTTGAGGTATGCTAAAGTTGATCCTTGGTATCATTAATAAAAATGTATTTATCACCTTTTTTGCAAAGGCCAGTAATGTAAATTTTAAGTATAAGAGATTTTTAGGGTTATGGATAGGATTTGCTCCACTTCAGTCATCCAAATGAGGTATGAATTTATTTGTTCATTTACAATCCGTCCTGTCTTATTATGCTTTTAGGATAACAAAATGACACCAAAGGAGCATCGACCTCGGCTGTGCCAGATGAAGAAAGGTGCTGGAGGTTATGGTTTTAACCTACACAGTGACAAATCGAAACCAGGGCAGTATATTCGAGCTGTGGACCCAGATTCTCCTGCTGAAAAAGCTGGCCTCCTCCCTCAGGACAGAATAATTGAGGTATCATTTAATTGTATTTTTTTTTTTTTTACATACAATATAGAAATTCAATTAATTTCTTAACTGCTACTTCTCTTTATTATTATTATTGCACTTCAGATACTGATTTGAGTGCTAGGAACACTGAGTGCTAAGAACATTGGTTCGGGAGTGTCTGCATTTGAGCAAATGCTTTGGAAGAGCAACTTTTTGCTCCATGGTATATCTCTTTATCTGATGTAGCTAGTAAATGTTTGTGTGCACCTGTATATAAAAATACATATTTACACATATGTAATGATTTATTGAAATGCACAGTCAAAACCCCATATAAGTTATCTTCACCCTTCCAAAAAGATATCTTCTAGGACTAGGTCATTGGGTGTTATCCATGTCAACTTCTCCCTTATTAGACCCATAATAGAAATGTAATGCTTCTTTCACATGATTAAACACATGATATAACTAGAAAGATATCATCTAAAAGCTATGAAAATCACCCAAAAGTTGCTAATAACCTTAAAAATACAAAATAGCACTTAGCCAAAAAAAAACAAAAAAAACCACTGATTAGAAAATGTAGCGCTTTTTTTTCGTTATAATGTAAAAACTGCCACATAGTGAAATAGTAAACATCCAGTAAATATCTTTAGAAAGTGTCACATGACTAACTGCCTGAAACATCTCATTACCTACAATATTAAATTAACATAAATTAAAAAGAATAAAATAAATATCTTTGCATTGTAAATAAATGAAAACAATTCTAAAATTACTACGTCCTTGATCTCAAGATGTGTTTAATATTCCAGTTCACAATGACATGATTAATATTATCAGTCCCCAATGCGACCTGACATTTTAGTTCCTACCCTCGAGTTTGTTGTTAATATTCCCTGACAGCATTGTAATGTTTATATGACTATTCACAATTTTTTTTTAAATTGGAACAATATGTAGCATGCTTGGCCAAAGAGTTACTGCAGTCTTTGATGTCTAACCTATCTTAGTTCTCTGTGAGAGCTTGTTAGTGGTTTAACCCAGGTGGCAGTGTAGACTACTGCAGATATTTTACAATGATATCTATCTTTACTAATCTGCTTGTTAGTGTTTCAAAAATGCAGTGTAACCCCATTCTACATTGTATACCAAATGAGCTCTTGGTAGTCCTGGTGGTGTGAATTTATTTTTCTAGAATTCTTAATGGCACAAGATCTCTTGTATAAAAACTGGTTTTGTACTAATAACAGAAACCAAATCATTGTTACCAGAGATTATTTTCCATTTATCAGTACCGATGTGCTTACTGCTTACCATAGCTAACGAAATGGGAACTGCCTAACACAGGCCAGGTAGACAAGAATAATTCCTGTCTGCCTAAAACCATGAGAAAGTGTAGGTTGAAACTATTGCTATTACCCTCATTAATGATTTCAGTTTTCATTTTAGAATAATCCATCTAAAAGCATTAAGTGGCACAATTTCTTGCTCACATTAAATAATTACTAACCATTCGACTCGGATGTATAAATTATTCTGTGATAACATATTTCATAAACAGAGGATGCCGGCTGGAACCTTGTAGATAATTGTTCACAAATGTTTTCTTTCTAAAGATGAGACTCTGAAAACAGCCATTGATGTCATCCATTGAAATCTCAAAATCTAGAAAGTGAACTTTAACAGATTTGCTTAACGAGAAAGGAAGAAACTCTGTAATATGATTTAACTCGTATTTAAAAAAAAAAATTTCAAATCGTCTATAGTACTGTTTTAAATAAATATCAAATCGTCAATATATCTTTTATAAAAAGTAACAAACTTGTACCACTTGTTACCAATTAACATGTCCTGTTCCTACCAACTAAGAACCAAGACTGCAAAAACTGGTGCATTTCTGGCAACCATTGCTACACCTTTAAGTTGTATACAAATTTGGTTCTCTAATACAAAAGCCCTGCATTTGAGCCCGGGTGAAAGCGTTTGTGGTGATATTTTTAATAAAAGAACTGTTTACCAGCCATTTCCTGTTGCTGCCTGGACCGTACTTTTTGTTCTTATTGGTATTCCATTTACGTTTTTTCTACTTGTTGTGGTTCTTTTGTATTATAAATGTTTAAGTATTTTATATCAACTGTGACCATAACTATCTTGGGACCTTCTTAAAAAATCACGATATACCCAAGAATCGTAGTTTGTTGTACTATGCAATTTAAGATGACATCCAAGTAAAAATGTATCTTTGGTATTCTGAAGAATCACCCTAACTTTGGATGTTCCACACACAAGAATTCATACAATGAATAATTTATAAATCCTTATTGCATTAAATCTAACAAGCAATCAGCTGCAAATCAGATCACACTTTGTGCCTTTCAAATAACAAGGAACACTGAATAAATGTTCTTCCTTATATTTAAAATATTTCTCTTTGTCCATAATAAATCACCTCTATATCATTTTTTTATAATTCTAACGGTGTCACAACTGTGCAACTCAGTTAATGCTTTTAGTTCTGATTTCATGTTATACTATTTGTTCAGTGTCCCTTAAGTGTATAAACAGTTAAAATCCTTCTCGTATGAATCTTGAAATGTTCTTAAAGTACTATTAAAATTTTGATTTAAAGTACTTTTTTTTACATAACTTATAGTCAGAAAAATAATGAACTTCACGTAAAATGTATTGCAAGTTAAGTTTTCTGACAATTAAAAGATTAACTCAATTGACTTTTCTAGCCGAAATAAAGCAGAGCCATATATTTAAAATAGAAATATGATAGTCTGTCAAAGGGAGACTATGAAAAATTAAAAATAGAGTACATCATACTTGATGATAGTGTCATCGATTCATGCTCCACCCTCTGTTTCTTCCTTGTCTTCTGGGTATGATCCTCTCTGCTTTTGGGGAACAAAGTAATAATGTACAGTCACCATGGAATGAAATACTAAAAAATTTGAATTAAAGTTAATTTTGCCACAGTTAAACTGTACTTTCCTTAATTTCATTGTTGATCTTTGTATTTTCACTATTCAGTGGGGGAGGATCTTCGTGTAAATATGAGAAATTCTTCTTCTTCCATCAAAGAATGTTAGTGCCCCATCTAAAGCTGTAGTAGTAGCAACTCCAGAGATGAAAATGTATATTGTTTTTTTGATAGTAAAATTTTTATTGCCACTGTTTTGAAGTGAATAAGCTAAATCTGATTTGTAAGCCAGGTAATCCCTGGCTAACTTTTTCCGCTTATCTCTGATAGTAGCAACATGTCGTTTGTATCTTTGCTGAAGTACTGTGTCTCTACAATTGTGAAACATTGGATGACCTTTAGTACTACTACCAAGCTGTTTAATCTGAGTGATCAAAAGTCTGATTTTGTTTGGATTGTGACCCATTAACCCATAACCCGTGATGGGTCTCCCTTGGAGCTGTAATTTGAAAACTTAAAGAACCTCAAATCTAATGGAACTTGTTTAACCTTGATTCAATACTCAACATAAAAGTTATAATTGTGTTTAGGTTGAATAATTTGTTCTCAAATTCATAAATATTCCTTTTACGTGCCATTACTGTCATTTGCTTGCCTTTGTAACTCGCCGCCCAAAAACCGGTTTCTTTTGGTCTTCAGAAGGGATTCAGTGGAATAATCTACGATCAGAGATGTCAGACACCAAAGTTTTACCAGAACTCTGAGAAGAATTCCTGTCTCAACAATTGGACATATTTTCCCCACTCTTCTGAACGGATGATTAACGTAATCTGATTTAAGACCGTATTAGCACAGACACCAAGCCAGCAAATGTTTGAGTGAAACTGGCCAAATAATCATCCGTATGTGTGGATACATTTAAATTAGGATCATCTACTTCTAAATCTACGTGATGATAGTCTGTCTTTCATCTCAACCAAATGGGTATGCCATAAATAATACAGAAACAAACTAAAAACAAAAAACACCCAAAAGTGCTAAGAAACTTAAAAACACAAAAGACAAGGCAATGACTTGCCACACATGAGCACATAAGCCTCCCCTCATCACCAGGGAGCAGGTCCTTAATACCCTCTCAAAGGCAAAAAGTACAGTTTCCATGGGACCAGGTAACATCCCTGACTCTATCCTACATGAACTCAGGCATGAGCTCTCAGCTCCATTAGACACTCTATTCAACCAAAGCCTTAGCACTGGCTTCATCCCAGCTGAATGGAGGATGGCCACTGTCATCCCTCTACACAAAGACCCAGGCAGTTATAGGCCAATTAGCCTGATCTGCAAGGCCATGGAACGCATTATCATGGACCTTATAAACAAGGACATTAGCAACCTCCAAACACTTGACCCCAGCAACCTCCAAACACTTGACCCCACACAGTTTGATTTTTGTGTAAGGGAGATCATGCCTGTTAAACTTGGTTGACTTGTTTCGGTCACTCAAGCCATGGATAAGGGAAAGACGGTGCACACCGCCTACCTTGACCTAGCCAAAGCCTTTGACAGTATTCCCCTCTCAGGCATAATAGATGAACTCATCCAGCTAGGCATCAACCCGTATGTTACTAGATGGGTAGCTAACTGGTTCACTGATAGAACCCACGCATTCAAAGTAGGGGAAGCCACCTCTAGTAGTAGACCCGTAATGAGCGGTGTACCCCAAGGATTGGTCTTGGGGCCTCTAGTGTTTGGGATGTACTTTTCTGAGGTGCAAGCTAAAACCAGTCACCTGTGGCTGACCAAGTTTGCAGATGACTGCAAGCTGGGAGCTGTCTTCTCCTAGTGATGAGAACATCCTCCAAGAGAGCCTTACCCAAACTAATGACTGGTGCCAGAAGCATGGCCTCAAACTGATTGCCAAGAAATGCATCATTATCCCCTTTGGGGAAAATGTCCTCCCCACTAGTTATGACAATAATAACAACGTACTAAGCATGCAGTCAGTCGTGAGGCAATTGGGCACCCAGGTTGATAGCTACCTGACTTTTGACCACCATGTTGTCTCTGTTGTATGGAAGGCTTTCTACATGGCCAACCTCCTAAATAAGGGTATTTCATCCAGGAACAAGGTTATAACATCCCTGCACTCCTCCCTTATCCAGACCCATTATCAAGTACAGTGTCCCCTTCGGCATGTACCCTGCCAAGCACATGCAGCAATTGGAGAGGCATTAAATACATGTCCTACACAGTCAGACTCAAAAAAATTCTAGCTATTCTCTGTCTCATATCGTCTACTAAGAGGCGAGCTCTGCTTGACTTAAAGCCATGTCTGACCCAGCTCTGTCAGAAATGCTACATCTAAAGAAATCTCAATCCCTCTGCACCACACACTCCAGACACCTCAACCTCCTTACCACAATCAACAGAACATGCTGGAGGGGACAGGTTCATAACCCAGAGACTGCCCATGCTCTGGAAAAGACTTCCAATACTTGTCGAGTAGAGCACCTCACTGGCTGTCTTCAAGAGAAAAGAGTGTTTGGGAAATGGAAAGTTCACCCCGGGGATTACTCCAGTGGCTGTACTTGATAGAGGCACTGGGAACTAACGTCAGGCAGCATGATGCCAGGGCACTACTGTGGGCTAGGCTTGCAAAGGCCCCAGAGCCATTAGACTCTACACACCTATGAACCTATCGGAGACCACAGAGGTTCCTGACCAGGAAAATCCAGGGTCTCAAAACACCTATCCTATACAAATAGGCTAAAACCCCTGTCCCTCTACTCAGTCTTATACAGACTGCTCAGAGGTGACCTGTGTCTAGCATACAAGGCCATTTCAAACCCAGCCTTGATGGAGTTGCTGCATATCAGTAAGACAAGCATCACTCGTGCAACCCGCACACAAGGCCTTAACCTGGTCTGTGACAGTAATAGAACTAACTTGTTGGCGGGATAGATTTGTGTCCCAAAGACTCCCCCGTCTATGGAATAAACTCCCTCTCTATGGCAAGCAGAGTACCTCTCTAGCCCTCTTTAAGAGGAACCTGGATGACTGGATGGGAAACAGAAAATACACTACTGGGATCCCTCGTGTCCCTGCTGGACAGGGTAAACAGGTGCTGACTTTGAGGGAACATGGGTGAAATTCTTGGCTAGGCGTATAAGGGCCTCCGGGCCAATAGCTTAGTATCAGCCTACGAACCAGACTTGTCAATGATGGAGCTGGTGGAGGTATGGACTCTTAACCACTTGGGATCCTCCTAACAATTTGAGGACCTGGAAGTCACCATATTTGAGGTAGGTGAGGAAAATTGTCTGCTCCCCATCCTTGCGCTTCTCCTACGCTGACCACCTTTTCTAGAAGTATTGAACTTCATTAAATCCTTTGTAGACTAGACTAGTCTGTTGCCTCTGTTTCTTTTCCCTAGAAGTGCCTCCATGAGCTCCCCGAGTATGTTGAAAAGGATAACAGTGATCTTCTGTCCCCACCCACACATGGAGTCTGCTCTCAGTAATGCAATATATGCTGTCTGACAGAAAACCTATATATATTTATTTATTTATAATGTTATGTTGCACAAGAACATCCATACCATTTAATCCAAATTTAGAGAAGAGTAGATTAAAAAAGCATAGTACAAACCTAAGCACCATGTTAAGGAACTTGGCAGGATATTTAAGAATAACGTCCAACCTTCCTTTTTGTTGAAAAATCTTGAAAGCAGTTAAGAAGTGAAGTAGTTATATCAGTTTAGCAGCATTACATGATATTGTATTACAGTACTTCATTAAGACACTGAGCTCAAGAGAGAACCATTGAGCAAAGAGAACATTTTAGCAGTGGAACAAAGAATCTAATGAAACCAATCAAGCTAATTTTTTAGAGAATAGTACTCTCTTTAGAATCAAGAAAATCCTATTATGAGCAAACCATCCTAAAAGAAATTAAAGTGTCTGGTTTTAAATGAGGGTTAACTTAAAACCCATTTATACAGGAGGGAAAAAATAGGAGGCCAGCTTCAGTATGGTTGTAATAACCTTTTAATAGGTGCCAACATTAATTTATACTCATTTAAAAAAAAAAAAGAGGTCCTTGAAAAGCTTTTAACCATAAAACATTCCAGTCTAATCTTGTAGTTGAATCATATTGGTAAAGGACCAAAGTTCAGGAGCAGTTAACACTGAAACCTGGATAGCCTTGCTGCATATGATTTATTGGCCCTTGAAATAAGATGCAATAAGTTGAGTGGCAAAATAATGCTTGGAATTTGTGCCGAGTATCATCTTTAAATAAATGTGATTTGGGTAGCACTCTGAATAAATTGTTAAACATAGCTATGAAGAAAAATCCGTTGAAAACAAAACTACGTGGAAATTTTGGGAATAGATGTAATTCAACAACAGGTAGAGAAGACAAAAGGTGAACATTATTAGATTTGAGTATATTGTTCAAAAGAGTGTCTGTAATAAAAATATATTTAACTAAAGGTAGAACATAGTTTGAGGAATAATGGCATATGTGTCTTATGGTGATGCATTAGAGCTGAAAGTACATGGCCTTGGATTAGTATGACGCAGAGACCAGAGAAATACCACAGAACAGAGGGTACTTTGCATATCTAACAAAAGTGCTTTTTTTGTGATGAATGCTGACAAAGTAGTTTGTGTGATTAAAACATTGGATAATAAACATAAAAATTATGAAGTATGAATAAAATAGTTTTGAGTGGAATTGAATAAAAGAAGGTTGATTACCCATCTGGCCCAGGACACTTGCATATTTTTAAATGAGAAACAACAGAGTCTTGCTAGATGTGACATCTACTTTTAGAAGACCAAGATGTTGCTGATGAGAGAGAATAAAAAAATAAATAAAAAATCGGAATCATTGCATAGAATAAAAGGAAACCAAATCGGAATCGTTTTGCATGTCTAAAGAGTTGTTTAGTGAAGGTGAATAGGTGTCCTGAAAGATGAAGGTGAATAGATATCCTGAAAGATGGCAATAAAATGATCTGTTGCAGCACTATATTCAGACCCTCTAGTAATATGCAGCTGAAACATTTCTGTGGTATCTATCTACCTTGACAGTTTTAGCCAAACATGGTGAAAAAATTCTTCCATTCTGAGTATTTTGTCAAGAAGAAAAACTTAATCTAAGAGTTAGGTTTTAAAAATCTATTATTTGGTTCTAAAGTTCTGAAATATCCAGTTTCTCATCAGAATTTTTTCCATCTATGAATTTGGATCTTAAATCAAATTCTGTAGATAATTCAGATATTTTGAAAAAAATAAAACTCAATACTGAGTCCCGCAAAACAGCTAGTGTTCAAGCTATGTGGTATAGAGGGATGGAGTCCTGACACTGACCTAGACACCCCAAGTTAAATTAGCAACACAGGCATTGGATTAGCTGAGCTGGGGGAATCTGGAAATGAATGACTTGTATTCTGCTCGAGTTGTTCCTGTGATAACTGTCTAAATCATATTATTATAATAAGTCTTTTTTCTACAGCTCTAGAACTGCAAGCCCCTTACTACAGTTAGAAGTATAAGACGCAATATCAGACTTCATTTAGTTTAGTCTTTGAAAGATGTGCCCTATCCCCCCAGCTTTGCATTTAAAACTTCACCTCTTTGCAAAGTTAGTTTGAATGCTTTGGCTGTAAAGAGATGACTGAGGTGGAGAAATGTGGATCTTGCATGTGAAGTGGGAACCTTGAAGCTTTGAGTTGCCTTTCACTAATACACATGCGCACACAAATGACAAGTTCATTGACTGCTGTTCTGCTGAGTATGTGTCAGTGGAAGGTCCCTGTAATAGTGGGAGTGGCAAATACACCCTTCATATTTGGCATGTGTTGTAAGTAGCAGTGGTGGGTGTGTGGGGGACTTGATCCAATCCATGCAAAAAATGCTGATGTTTGAGTTGTGTGCTCAGAGTATATTTCTTAGAGCATGTGTCAGAAGTGATGTCAGATGTCAGAAGTGGACATTCCAGTCAGTTATTAAATCATGCTGCAGTGTTTTCCAGGTCAATAACTTGTATATATTTATTTACTGTTTGATAACCAGGTAAGTGGTCTGGTCCAGGGAACACAACCTGAAAGTACAGATTATAAGAGAGCTAAGTACATTTATAGGCTATATAGTTGGTTGTTTACTAGTCTGTTACTGTGTTGCATAAGTCAGAGAAAGAATTCTTGGGATTTAGACACACTGGTAGATTGTGCTAAAATGATTGTGAGTGGAGCAGAGATGTGTGTAAATTAAAAACCATTAATAATATTTTAACAAAATGTTTATATTAAGCTGTTAACTGCATGCAGTGATTAACTGGTTGGCTGGAGCAGTTTAGAACTCCGTGAACCATCCAGTGATTACCTGGTTAGAAGGGTTTAACAGGAAGCAAAAGTCCATGTTAAGAATGTGATATTAGAGGGTGGCAAAAACTGGGATCAGTTTTTACTTTATCTCCTGTCTTGACATCTAGGAGGACCCTCGGGCATCTGCAGAATTCAGTCCCTTTTAACTTCCTCTGGGGTGTCTGTCATAGAGATTCATAGATATTGCTAAGAAGACATGGGATAAAGACTGTACAGGCACATGTTTTAACCTGGCATGGAAGGTCTGCACCCATCATTAGGGTAGCTATAGTTGGTGTCAAACCATTAATGGTCTGTATCCCTTCTCTGTAAGTTTCTTTGTGCCGTGTGCTCCCTGTGGTGTGAGCTTTAGGGTGGTGATCTTGAGGGGAGATGGCAATTGGTTTTAGGGTGTCAAATACTTAGGTCCTTCATTGTGGGTTGTCCGATGTTGTTTAGACCCTTAGACTCTACCCACAAGAGGCAGTTGCATTTGCTGTCTTTAGGAGGGAAGTTAAAAGCAATGGAATCAAAAAATCTCAGGAAACTTTTTCTTCATATCAAGTTCTTTATTGGTGCTGCCTCAACAAAAAGAAAAGAAACCGAAAACTAAGCATGTATCTACTCTTCCTCATATTACCTTATACAGGAGTAATTTGCTGGGTCTGACTCTGGGTTTCATTCTGGCTGTTCATCCTTCTTGTAAAGTAGTGTCTGGCAAAAGAAAGACAGATTTTTCTTTTCCTGAAGAGATTCAAGATTTTGAATCCAGGCAGGAAGATGAAGGGACAGGTAAGGATTTTCTCTTCAGGTTTCTGATCCAGACTCTGAGCAACTCAGTCTGATTTTCCCTGTGGGGATTCTCTTTCTAAGAGACTATTGCAAGAATGTGCCAGTGATTTCAGTGGGAGAAAGCTGAGGTTTCACAGTCCCAAAGAAAATGAGTCATTACAGAAGGAATTTTCAGAAATTTCTCCCATTCCTCCAGTTCCGTCTGCTTTAATAGGATGTGTGTGTTATTGCCTGGAGTTTTCCTGTAAGACAGCTGCTCCTAAAAAGACAGGCAGGATGTAGAAGGTTCTTTGGTCTTAAGTTTTTATGAATACTTCCCAAACCTAACCCAGTAGCTATAGCTTTAGTTAATCCCACTGCTGCAAACACTTATTGGCAAGTATGGGAAAAAAGTATATGCTTCTGCAACTTTAATTTTCATAACTTTTGAATAGTCAGCCTCCTATGTTAAAGGTTTATTCTGATTAATTGTGAAAGCATGTTGGATGTTTATCTGCAGCTTCTTGTGAGGAAACTTCTGCTTTGAGTTTCGTTTCTGTTATTGTTCGGGTCAGCCACTGGTACTTATTTTGAGGAGGTTTGCATAGCTGCATTCTCGTAGCCTCCCAGATTGTTAAAATGAGATTTTAAATTCTCATTTGGATATAGATTTAGTTTGCTGCAAAAGTGATCAAAAAGTGATGAAAGGGGTAAGCTGGTTCAAGTAAGTTTTTTTCAGCCCTCCTTTTCCATTTTTTCTAAGTGATTCACTAATCTCTCATCCAATTTTGGCAAAAAAAATAAAAAAATAAATAAACACACTCAACAAAATGTAGGTAAACAGACTTTTAAGAAAAATTGGCAAGAGAGAGTTCCAAAAAGAACCCTGTAACCACTAATAACAAAGAACAGTCTAACAAGTCTGAATGACTGAGACCTTGTTCGCCCTCTCACGCTGGCCCCCTTTTGCATCCACAAAGACTGAATCTCCATTTTTCTCTTTGGCAACAGTTTCTGACAAATGGGTTCTGAAGATCATTTATGAAGGTTACAGATGGCAGTGGAAAGAAATTCCTCTTTTTAAGGGGGAATTCCTCATCTGACCAGACTCATGTTTCCACTCATCCTTCATCAGATGATGTCCAGGAGTGATAGAACCAGTTCTTTGTTTTCAGGTGTTGAGTTTTTATTCAAGTATGTTCTTAGTGCCAAAGAAAGAAACTGCTTGGAAACCAGATGTTCATCGTGTTTCACTGTTGCAGTCATTACTCTTGGGTTATCCTGCTGGCAGGCTACCCACAGTCAGCCTGAATTCCAAAGTCTAGGTCCGGCGTCGGTTGCTGTCACCTCTTCCCTGACGTCAGTGTGCCAGGGGTATAAAAGATGCAGTCGACGCCATTTTCTTTAGTCTTTCTTGCCATGCGGTGCCCGAAGCAAAAGCAGTTCGCAAGTGCTGGTCGGCCGACTCCTGAGATTTTCACAGACGAATTTCAGATCCGAAGTCTTCATTAAAGCTAAGTACCCCGTTGAAGAAACTTTTTTCTTGCTCCAGACCGATGTCAGAAAAAGTTAACAATTGTATTTCTTGTGGGAAGCAAATACCTCCATAAGGATTTTCATTCTTACTGTATTCCTTGCCTAGGCCCTGATCATAACGTTGCTAACGCACTATTAAGCATCGGTTTGATTTTGCTTTTCATTACTTTGGCCGAAAATTCAATTATATAATGCCGTCGGAACAGCCGACGACCGGAGTTTCTAAAAAACGCAAGGAAAAAGAGAAGGACAGACATCCGAGATCCAAAACCGATGAGGCTTCCGCTAAGCCAGTCGCCGGTTCTCAGTGAGGTGCTTTTGCAGCCCCTGACGTCTGCTACCTCAGAGCCACAGGCCGCTGACAACTCCCACGTGGAGCCAGCTAGGCCTCTGGATACTCAAGGTATTGGACACTCTGAAATCATTCCCTCAGATGGGTCCAGAGCCGCTGAGCAGGCATCGGCTTATGAGGGTGTTTTCAGACCTACACAGCTATATGTAAAGCCTACTTCACCTTCTAAAGCAAAGACTAAAGCAGCTTTAAAGACAAAGAAACAAGTACAGCATTGTCCAGGACACACTTCCATGCCTAAGAAACAGATGCTCAAAATGGCCGAAGACCTTATTACCTTGATCAGGGGTTCCCATCCCCCTCCTGATAACAAGCCTAGGCAAGAGACAGACTAACTCTTCAGATCAGGTTTCCATTTCCTCTGACTCCTCTTCTGTACAGGAATACTCTCTTCCTCCCTATGAGGATTCTGATGCTGAAGAATCCATTCCTTCAGCCTCTCCTCCTGGGAGAGCCAAGATTACTCAGAATCAAAGAAAAGGCTTAGAGATTTTCTTTTACTTCCTCAGCCTATTGCTATTCCCCCTGTGCTAGACATTGTAGAAGATGTATTTTCAGAGTCCGGCCTTTCTCCAGACTCCTTACCTCCAGCTCCTGTGAAACCAGACAGATATACTACAGGGTTCCAGAATCACATACATTTCTTTATAAAAACCCTGCTGCTGACCCAGAAACTATTTCTCAGGGTCCCAAAGGGGTTAAGGACGCTACTGCAAAAAACCCTATCCCTTCTGACAGGGATTCAAGGGCACTAGACAGATGGGGGGGAAAAGGTTTACACTTCTGCTACTTTGGCTGTGAGGGCTTTAAATTGTCAATTTCATATGACCAAATATCAGCAATACTTAATGTCACTGTTAAAACAGAAAATGTTGGCCAATTCTGATTGTGCAGAAAATAAGGAAATGCAGGATTTATTGCATGCATCTGAACAAGTGGAAAAGCATACATTGCAGTGTGGTTTTGATTCTCTGGAGGCCTCCTGCAGGGCCGCTGTTACGGGTTCTGTCATTAGGAGGCATGCTTGGTTAAAGGACCAAATCTGCGTGATCATGTTAAAGCAAAATTATTAGATGCGCCATTACAGCATGATACTTTATTTGGTGTTAAAGCAGAGGAGGTTTTGAAGAAAATGCAGGATAAAGGGAAATCAAAACTAGTATCCTCTCAAGAGATAATATTCCTGAGTGCAAGCTTAAATACAACTGCCCAGATGGCTTATCTCACGCCAGGCAATCAAAGGCAACTAACTTCTTACTTCAAAATGTTGGCAACAAAGACCCAGTTATCTGCAAGAAAAATTCTGCAGGCTTTGGGCTTCATGGCATCCTGCATTCTGCTAATTCCATATGCCAGAATGCATATGAGGAAACTTCAATGGTACCTAAAAAGTGTCTGGACTCAACATTGTCAAAGCCTGGAAGCATTAATTACCCTCATTCCTTGCCTGCAACAGGAGTTTCGATGGTGGGCATATGCCTGTCACCTCAACAAGGGACAGCCATTCACTCTACCCACAGCCAGGCAGTCAATAACAACAGATGCGTCAGATTATGCCTGGGGAGCACACATGGCAGGAAAATGTATTCAGGGCACATGGTCCACAAGCCAAATGCATCTACATATCAATCAAAAAGAGATGCTAGCTGTTCAGAATGCCCTGACAGCTTTCAAGAATCTACTCCATCCAGGACTACTACTCATAAGGATGGACAATACTACAGTCATGTGGTACATAAACAAGCAGGGAGGCACACATTCCTACCCCCTCTGCAGACAAGCCATGACTTTGTGGGACACAGCATTGACTTATCAAGTACACCTGCAAGCACAATTCCTGCCAGGAAAGAACAATACTCTGGCAGACGAACTAAGCAGAAACCTCACGGATCCCCATGAGTGGAAACTGAATCCACAAATCTTCAGCATGATAACAAAGGAATGGGGATGCCCAGACATAGATCTATTTGCCTCCCCTCACAACTGCCAACTACAGAAATTCTGCACAAGGACTTATCACAAGCAAGCATGGAAAGTGGATGCACTGTCATTCAGCTGGAAAAGTCTTAACAGTATATGCCTTTCTTCCTCTGCCTCTCCTCCCCAAGGTACTCCTAAAGGTCAGACAAGAGAAGCCAAGAATGCTTCTGATTGCCCCAGACTGGCCACGCCAGCACTGGTACCCAATCCTAAAAAGCTTGTCTCAAGGCCCAGCCTGGACAATGCCTCTATTTCCTCACTTACTGACCCAGCGAAACAATCAGATTCTGCACAGACAACTCAGGACCCTAAATCTGGCAGCATGGCGGATAATGTAACCATTCAAAACACACCTCTCTCTAAAGCAGTGATTGATGTCATTTTGGAGGCCAGGAGGCCCAGTACCAGAAAATCTTATGCAGAAAAATTGAAAAGATTCTGTGCTTGGAACCAGGCACAAGGAATTGACACATCTGTACCAAATATTCCTCAGATTTTACAATACCTAACTGAGATGCTGGACAAAGGCCTATCCTTTTCATTCAATTAAAATTCATGCCTCTGCCATTTCAGCTCATTACGATACGAAACCTATTTTTTTCCCATCCATTGCTAAGGCAGTACCTCAGAGGGGTCAAAAACATAAGACCTCCAAGGAGAGCCCCAGTACCTGCATGGGACCTCAGTTATGTCTTGGAAAAACTCACACTGCTGCCTTTTGAGCCAGCCAATAGAGCTGATATAAAGCTTTTATCTTGGAAAACAGCTCTGCTCCTAGCAATAACCTCTGCAGGACGAGTTTCAGAGTTACAGGCACTCATGGCTGAGGAACCTTTCATCATTTTCCATCCAGACAGGGTTGCTCTAAGGACAAACCCAACATTTATGCATAAGGTGTAGTGTCCATTGTGGCCCTTAACCAAACCATTCACTTGCCTACCTTTTATCCAAGCCCACAGAATAAGGATGAGAGACTTCTGCATTCCTTGGACATACACAGACAACTACGCTTCTACTTGGACAGAACTAAAGCTTTCAGAAAAAACTGGGCAACTGTTAGTGGCATATGCTGCAGGATCTCAAGGAAAGCCTATCTCAAAACAGACTGTTTCAAAATGGATAGGCCACTGCATTCATTTCTGCTACTCACAACATGGCAAATCAGTGCCCAAGGGCATTAGGCCTCATTCTACCAGGGCAGCAGCCACTTCAGCAGCCTTTCTCAGAGGAGTACCAACCAAAGACATTTTAGAGGCTGCAACTTGGAGTTCAGTGCACACTTTTACAAAGCACTACCATTTATCTCTCTACTCTAAATCCAGAGCAGGCTTCGCCACTGCAGTTCTGCAAGGCCTTATAGCCTCTCCTAATCCTATTTAGGCCCAGCCACCCAACCTCAGCTTTGGGATTCAACCCAAGAGTAATGACTGCAACAGTGAAACACGATGAACATAGTCCCACCATCCCCCTTTTCTTTGCTGGGACTTACCTATACTTCTCTATCTTATGCAACCTATACTTCTCTATCTTATGCAACCTATGTGGTGTATTTGCTTGTAGATGAAGGAAATGTTTATTTTACTGCATGCATAATTATTGGCATAATTTTTTTTAGCCTACCATTTTGGGGGCACCTGACATCTGGGGCAAGAAAAATTGAAGGAAATGGCGTCGGCTGCATCTTTTATACCCCTGGCGCACTGACGTCAGGGAAGAGGCGACAGTAACCAACGCCGGACCTAGTCTTTGGAATTCATGCCGACTGCGGGTAGCCTGCCAGCAGGATAACCCAAGAGTAATGACTGCAACAGTGAATACACTCGAACATCTACACTTATGGTAGGTACACAACTGTACTTTCTGGATCTTTATTTCCAAAACTTGTTTGTGATAGTGCCCTAGGAGTGTTCACAGCTACAGTGTATCCACATCTTTCCACATTTAGATGACTTGCTTATATCTGGAGAATCCTTTTCAAAGTGTCAGCAATCTGTGTTGGGTGAGATCTGTCTTTCACAAGCCTGGATACCAAGAGAACATTCAGAAGTCTTTCTTCACTCCTTCACACAGGATTGTGTTCCTGGGATGTCAGCTGGACAACTCAGTTCAAAGAGCTTTTCTTCCACAGAAAAAAAAGTAGATCTACAATTAGATCTGTTTCTAGGGTTTTCCACTCTAACTTCAGCCATGGTGAGGGAATTCCTCAGATTTTGGGTCTGATGGCTTCTAGGATTTTCATGATACCCCTGGCAAGACTTCACATGAGAAAGATACAGTGGTATCTGAAGTCTCTTTGGTCCCAGCACCACACCCTTTTATATTTTCAAATTCCAGTGCTAGAGTTTGTCAGAAAATCATTTGGTGGAGAGAGCAGATATCCTTGAATCCATGTCTCCCCTTCCCCTCTCTGCTGTATTTTTCTTTCCTTTACTTTTCCTTCAACAGGAATGTTCCTGTATGCTTCTCCACCATTTTCAAATGGTACTTATGAAAATTTAGAAGGAATCCCCCAAGACCATTGTGTTGACTCCCCTCTAGCCCAGGCAGCAGTGGTCCTCCCTTCATTTGGGAATGAACAGAGGCAATTACCACAAGCTTCCTCAGAAACAGGATCTACTCACACAAGAACAGGGGTGTTTGATATATCCTAACATCAATTAACTTCAATTGACTATATGAATGAGGAATGTGCAGCAGGTGCTAATGGAGACCAGAAAACCTGCTACTAGAAAGTATTATATTAGTAAATGGAAAGATTAATTGTACCAGCAGTATAACCAGCACCTGTTCAGGGCTAGTTCTCTGGTTTTACAATATTTGTTACTATCCTTTGTTACTATCCTATGGCCTTTCTTACTCCTTGATAAAGGTTCAGTTGTCGTCTATTTTAGCATGTCTGCTGTATGGATCCTTCTCTTTCAAAGCTGTCTCATGTCAGAATGTTTTTGAATGGTATAGATCACTATTGGTGTATATACCTTTAAGAAGATATCCAAGGGCTTGCACAAGTGTGTAAATACTGAGCATGTGCAAGTTTGACTGCCATTTTGTAGTTCGCTGTTGAGATGTAAGGATGTATGCATGTAAGGTCTGTCTGTTAATTAGTTTGTTCATATTTAAAGATGCTACTATACATCCTGATGTGTTTGAGTATTAAAGCATCTGAATGAAACCCCAAGCCTTTTTGTTTTATATGTTAGAGACAGACGAGCAATATGGTGTTAAACGGCATGTCTAAAAGGACATGGAGTTAGAAGACTCGTATCGAAAGGGCATGGAGTCAGAAATGGCTCGTCTAAAATGACTTAAGGCACTTGTTTAGATGCTGCTGGAATATACAGGAGTAGATCATTCCAAAACTGTGCAAACTTCCCAAAACAGGTCATAATGGATTTTGGGCATTAAAACTTGCTCAGCACCATTTCTTTTCACATAATATGAAATGAGGCATACAGAATGTTCTAAGTAATATTCACATAAACCGTTATGTATGATATTGACAAAAATATTCAAATTACTACAGAAAGTGTTTGAAATAAAGTCCGAATTGCATAAAATGAATAAAATAAAGGGAAATGACTGCATTTTCACAAAGCATGTATATTTTCGTATTAAGCAAAGACATCAGAGTTATCAAAAGTGTATAAAGTGTGCGTATGTTTGTGCAGTGTTACGGTAAAGATATTTCACAAAGTACAGCCATTTTGTGCATTTGAATGTTATTACAAGCTCACAGAACTGTTTATTCGTATGTGATTATAAGGGCCATATTTTCACTATGTTTGTGTATACTTTGTGGGCATGGCAGACTGATTTTGAAAACTCAGTGCTTTTCTGTTTGACAATAATATTGCTGAGAACTGGAGAGTGTTTGAGCAAGAGTACAACATTTTCATACAGGCTACATTTTCTGATAAAGATGACAGTGCAAAGGCATTTCTTCTGCTTAATTTAGCTGGCTCAGAAGTTATTTAAAGGGAACGCTCATTTGTGTATGCACCTGCTATATCTATACAGGAGAGGGGGACACCATCATACTTTACAGTGTTTTTGCAGGGAGGAGAAGCCTCCTCCTTGCACCCCCAACACTCTTGAATATTTATATAAATGGACACTGATTGCACAACATTGAGAGTAAGGAGGAATTACTCCTCAATGGTGTTTGATCTCTGTAATCAACAATTACTTTTTGTCTAAAGACACAAATCAAAAATTCCAAATTCCAGTGGCTATATTTGTTTCTATAGTAAATAAGTACATAATCAACAGTCAACATGACTGTTCCACTTCTTCATAGGTCTTGTCCTGTTCTGGTCAGTCATCCCTCTGTGAACTAGTGGTTAGTTGCATCTATCCGTGGAGTCAGGGTTAATAAGCTGTTCCACTAATTTGCTGCTAGACTTAGATGTACTGATCATTCAGATTTGTGGTCTAGTCATTGTGTGTGTACTTGTGCTTGAAATTCATGGTTTTGCATTTGTGATAGCATTGAAATGTTTTTTAGCAGGAAGGATGATTTTCAGGTGTCCTATCCTTCCTCTTCAATGTAAAGATGATATAATTCACTTGATTGTTATGATATGAAATTGTCTGTTTGGTGTTTCCTCGTAATCATTTCAAGCTTTATCTTTAACCACGGTACGATACTAAAAGCTGTACTACTTTCTCTTGTCTAGGTAAATGAAATTTGTATGGAAGGAAGACAGCACAGTGATGTAGTAACTGCAATAAAATCTGGAGGTGATGAGACCCAACTCCTGGTGGTAGACCCAGAAACGGATGAATTTTTCAAGAAATGTGGAGTAATTCCAACACAGGATCACATAAACGGTGAGATTTGTCTGTGAGGGCAAATGGTAGCTGTGAAGACTGGTAGAGAAGGGTGAAGGCTGCCAACCTAGCCAAATAGAATTTGATACATATTTCTGGCATTTGTAAATATAAAGTACAGGCTTGTTTCTGAAATGAAAGAAAATACTAAAATGTTTACCTTCAAGATTGTAGCAACATTGCCATCTGCTGTAAGGAAAACTAAATCAAGCATTTCAAATCTTTCTTTTGAAGTTAAAATTATCTCAAATCTTTCCTTTGATCTGTAGAGCTCAGAGTCAGCCTGTCTGAGCTAGCACATTATTTCTGTTGTTTTAACTTAAGGAATAATTACTAGAGTGTACATGTGAAATGTCTTTTATTATTGTAGCTTCCTGAGCAGGTGTCAGCTTGCTAAATAGTGTAGCCTGTTGGCCTGAGAACCCCAGGCTGTGTCAAAATGATGTAATGTGTATAGTGGGTAAACCTAAGTGTCAAATAATGTAATCTGGGAGGGCCCAGCAGAAATGTTTGTTAGTAATTTTAAAAACTATTGCTCAGAGAGGGACTGTAAGCATTTTGATCTTGAAGATCAAACTCAGCACAGTCTTATGCTCTCTTTATGTAAGTAGTATGTTAGAACTGCGTTTTCTCCTACAAATAGTCAGGAATTACAAAGATTAGACTGTGTTTTTCTGTTATGTCAGAACTGTACTACTGAATTATTTTAAGTTTCTGTGTGATCTCTGAACTCTTGAATAGCACTGTGGTGTAGTAGTATTGTCTTGTGTTTTTAGTATTTATTAAAAATTTTTAAACCTTTTAACTGTGGCTGGTTTATATAGAGATAAATTAAGCTCTAGAGTACATTGCATATTTATAGAGATTATTGTACAAAGCCACACTAATAAGCCTTAAGATTGTTTAGTCACACTTACCAATTGGATAATAATATTGCACATTAATAATTGGACACCCTTTTAAGGGCCTTTGGGTAGCTGATAATTATTAGCTGGTGGTGGCAGGAATTACTACCATATAGTCTGGGCATAGGGGCACAGATGGAGAATCTGTGTCAGCCTTTCCCAGGAGTGTCTGTGAAGTTGTATAAATACTTCTCAAAGTATGTGTGTGTATGCGTGTGTGTGTTTCAGCTACTTGGGCAGGGACACAAAGCACTGGTTGGACAGAGTGGGTACTGGAGGTTAGCTTGCCCACTAGGCTGAGATTTGGACCTATAGCTGTGCCAGTGGATAGTCTTATTGGGGACCTGGGGAGCAAGGGAGCGACCAGCCCCGGACTGACTGATCTCTTTGTGCTCTTAAGAGAAATTGCACTTTACTGTGCGTATTTGTTATCCTTTCCTCTCATATGAGACACCCTCTCTGGTGGTAGTGGTGAGGATTGAGGCTCCTTGATTGCTGGACCAGGGCACAGGTGTCACATATTAATTGGTGGCAGTGGTTGAGATATCCACCACATGTTAATTAGTTTTCAGTGGTGGGATCCACTACACAAACTAATTGGTGGGCATTAGTGGGATATCCACATCGCATATTAATTAGTTGGCAAATACTAACTGGCTTGTAGTGGTGTGGGTAGAGTAAATCCTGTAGCTTATGTACAGTGATCTCTGAAGGTGTTTTTGTAGTCTAAAACAGCCATGCAGTGAATACTCAAGAGTTCAGATCACAATTGTTTTATTTCTTTTCTTAGCTTGGTTAGTCAGGGTGAGCAGGCAGCATGTCAGCAGAGGAGTATGGAAAGCTGACAAGGAGCCAGCTGGTGGAGATGTGCCAGGCTAGGTGACTAGTGCATGGAAACCTGACTAAGGCAGACCTGATTGCAGCCTTGGTTACAGCTGCATCAGGAAACAGCATCCAGGAGGATAATCAGACTGGTAGTGGATATACAATATCCTCGGAAAATGGACAGCTCATCGGACTGGCAGTGGAGTTGCAGTATCTTTGGAGAATGAACAGCTCAACCTTTCTGCACTGGACTTAAAAATCCAGTGGAGCTAAAGAGACTTGAGTTGGAGGCCAGGCATTTGGAGATAGGGGCCGAGGATAAGGAGCGTCAGAGGAGGCATGCGAAAGAAATGCTGACTTTTTTCACCAGAGTCATGGAGGTAATGGGGAAGGGAGTAACTGGACCCCAGAAGCACAACAGGTCAGTAAATTTCTTCCAAAATTTAGATAGTTTCATTCATAGGGTATGCAAACAGTATAGTGCTGACCAAAGGCTCTGGGTACGGTTTCTGACCCCCTTACTCCATGGTAAAGCTGTAAATGCATTTGCTAAAATGTCTGACATTGCATGTTTTGATTATACTGTTGGAAAAAGTCACTTGTTAAAATGTTTTAAGCTAACACCTGAAATGTATAGGAAAAAGTTTCGTGAGCATAGACGCAAGGAAGATGAAAGTGCGTGTGAATATTTTGCTGGACTGAGCACTTGTTTTCATAGCTGGGTGAGTGGATGTCAGGTCACCACTTTTGAAGGGCTGGCAGACCTTTTGGTGAAGGAACAAGACCTTAGCACTTTGCCTGAGGACATGAGGATCTGGTTAGCTGATAGAAAATGTGCTACTTCAGATGAGTTGGGGAAGAAGGGAGACATATACCTGGCCAGTAGGGCAGCCCTGCACAGGAAGGGGACCCCCCAGTACTGCTCATGAGACTAAAGGAACCCATGGTGGGCAGCACAGACTGCCACAACAGAATCTGCCAGTAGCAAGAGAAGCCACTAGACCAGGTACACGTCCAGGAAGCTAGGGTTAAATGTTTTGAATGCAGCCAGTGGGGCCATGTGGCATACAGGTGTCCACGGAGGCAAGATGGAGAACCAAAGGTGAGGGAGCCAGTAAGTGGGAAAGACAAAATGCCAATAGTAGGTTGTCTTGGGAAAACAAGGGTACCAAACTACCACCAGAGGTTATATCCTATTGTAGTGAATGGCAAAGGGGCCATTGCTAAAAGAGAGACAGCCTCTGATATAACCATTGTAAAGCCTGCAATGGTTACAGGGGAGCACTACTTGCCTGGGCAGACTACTCCAGTCAGAGCTTTAGGAGGGTTCCCATTCCAAATACCTTTGGCTAGAGTTCACCTTGACTGGGAGGGTGGAAAAGGAAGCCAGCAAGTAGGTGTGTTTGAGGATATACCTGCAGATGTCCTGATCTGCTTTATTTTCTGAAAAAAATCTGCTTTATTTTCTGGAAAAAAAAAATATATATATATATATATATATATATATATGTGTGTGTATATATATATATATATATATATATATATATATATATATATATATATATATATATGTGTGTATGTGTGTGTGTGTGTGTATATATATATATATATATATATATATATATATATATATGTGTATATATATGTATATATACTTGTTTCTCTCCTTTCTAAGCCTGTATAGTCCAGTATTCGGGTTAGTGCTGAATTCAGGGCTGTGTAACAAATCTCTGTATTTGCCCATACCTTACTTGACTAGAAGGAAGTTTCTCTGTTCACCTGTGAGAGAGGGGAGCTTTGAGCAGCCTATCTGTCCCTGGAGGAGTGGTTTCAGCCCAGAAATTAGTAGTTTATTGGCCATTTTGGGCTAATTTCTCTTTCATTTCCCTGCTATAAAAACTGGATTTGCCTGGTTTTGCCCGCCGAGCAGCGCCAGTTAGCTAGGGTATAACTATTCCTGGCTCTACAAAGTCTCCTCTTCAATTTTTCCCTTGGAACTAGACAAACTTTCAACTTAAGCACTCAAGCCATTCTTTTCTCAGCCTGCCACTTGCTCAAAACTCATAGCAAGCACTTATAAACCCTAGCATTAGACTCCCCTGTACTGTGCAGAAGAACAAGGCTATTCGACCTTGCCAGCCATTCAGTAAAACAGTTCACTGTACCTATCCAGGCATGTCCAAAGGACAGTTCCAGTCCAACATGCGAGAGATGCAATTATACAGCCAAACTGGAGGCTAAGCTCTCTCAACCCAAGACTGATCAGACAGTCAGGAGGAGAAGGGAAATACTGGCATCACACCACCAGTCTCACATACACCCATTAAACCAGCACCGGCAATAAACACACATAAATAGATGAAAACATACTCGGAGGCTCTAAATAAACATCTGCAAAAGTAACAGAGACCTCCAAAGCATACATCCAAGCAACCTCCACCCCCCCAACACAAACCATGAAACACACACTTCACAAAACTAGCGTGCCACGCAATCACAGCCCTTAAGGCAAAATAACATACCCAACATACTAGTAATAGGTGACTCTATAGTCAGGCACACTGACATCCCAGTCTCTAGGCTGAATAAGGAGAAGGTTACTGTTAGCTGCCTGTCGGGTGCCAGGATCCGCCACATAACACAAGCACTCCAGTCACTCAAGAACAAGTACAAATAAAACTCTGTCATTGTCCATGTTGGTGTGAATGACCTGAGCCGTACCTCCCTGGACTACATGAAAAGAGACATGGAAGAGCTCTCTAATCACATAGCCCAGGCCAGTGTGACCCTGAGTAGCATCCTGCCCTCACCAAGAATGATACCATGATATAAAGAAAAAATTATCAATTTTAACAATTGGCTAAGTTTCTGGGGTCATTCAAAGGGGATCCAGTGCCTGTTCGCCCAGGATTACATGCTCGACAAACCACGGTGCTTCGCTGTAGACGTCTTGCATCTGTCACCCTTAGGCTTTTGAATACTGGCCAAGGCTCTTGCCACCCCCATAGTGCCTTTTTTAGGCAAGGCTCAAAAGACAAACCCACCGCCAAAAATAGCACAAGTAACAAAAAATTGAGGGTAATGCTACTCCATGCCAGAATTCTAAACCTCACAATGCACACACTCGAGGCACTCATTAGTATGGAGAAAAATCGATATATGTGCATTAACAGAAACCTGGTTTAAGGCTCCAGAGAGCACCCCAGCACTACCAGGCTACAACTGATAGCATAGATTTCAGCCACAGAACCCGAACCGAAATACAAAAGGTGGGAGCGTATCCATATTCATCAAGGATACCCACACCTCCAGGTTAGTGGCACAGCACAATGCTTCAGAGATCATCCACGTGCAACTAACAGCGAGCAAAACTGCAATTCAAATTGTAGCTTGCTACAGATCACCCACCATGTCCCAGGACTCCCATTCCGTGTTTCTGGAAACACTGGGAAACATAAAGGTCCTACCAAACACCCTAATATTGGGCTATTTCAGTTACCTAAACATTAACTGGGAGAACTACTCAAGTACTAACTCCCTTGCCCAACATTTCCTAGAATTTATAAACTCAAACGCCCTGGATCAACTGGATATGGTCATCACCGATATGGGCGACCGGTGTTCCACACCAGAGGGCAACCCCTCGCTGGTTAGATCTGACCATAAACAAATCACTTTGGATATCCACAGTCCACCCCCACCCCTGGACAAGGAAACCATAGTGAAAAACATTTCAAAAGCAAACTTCACTTAAAACTGAGGTGGAAAGTTTCAAAGCCCCCATGCTAAAGGATAACGCTGTCCAAGCTGCAAAGTCCTTTACTAATGCATTCTATGGGCACCTACAAGAATGCATGGATTGTGCTTTCCCGAGCAAAACCAAGACTCACTTCTCCTCCAAGAAGAGGAAACCAGTCTGGTGGACCCCTGCCATAAACAAGCTATACAATAAAAGGAGGAAACTAGTACAGAAGAGTAAAATCCCAAGAAGGGAAGACATCTCTGATCAGTATCAGCAAGAAACTACGATCCCTCAAAATCATCCAAGGTGAGCTTTGAAAGAAAAATTGCCAAGGACTCCAAAGATAACCACAAGGCATTCTTTAGCTATGTCAAGAGTCTAAGTGGCAATGTTCAGATCTGCTCAGTTAGTGCAGAATGGCACAAAATACACTGAACCAACCAATATTGCCAACATCCTGGCAGACAGGTTCAGAGCAAACTTCACCCCCCTCCCCCTCTCACCCCCAAAAGGGCCCATAACCATACCAGAAGAATGTAGAGCCCCTGAAATCAGACAGGTTAAAACAGCCCTCTCCAAAGCCAAAAACACATTATCACTGGGACCGGATGGTGTCCCAGGCTGCATCCTACACGAGCTCAAAGACGAACTAACCCCTCACCTAAACGCACTGTTCAAACTCAGCCTCTCCACAGGCTACGTACCCATAGAGTGGCACACAGCAATGGTTATTCCACTCCACAAAAGTGGAGCCACAACAGACAATGGAAACTACCACCCTATAAGCCTTACTAGCTTGGTCTGCAAGGCTATGGAGCACATCATCATGGAACTCATTAACAGAGACATTGGGAACCTCCAAACACTGGACCCTACCCAGTTCGGCTTTAAGGGCAGATCATTCCTCCTAAACCTGGTGGACTTCTTTGAGACAGTTACCAAGGCTATAGACTAGGGAAAGGTGGTACACACAGCCTATCTAGACCTCGCAAAGGCCTTCAACACCATTCCCCATTCTGGTATTATAGACAAGCTCACCAGCCTGAACATAAACCCCTATGTCACAAGATGGGTTGCCATCTGGCTCACGGACAGAACCCACATGGTGAGAGTTGCGGGAGCCAAGTCTGTCTCTAAACCGGTTACAAGTGGCATTCCCCAAGGCTCAGTCCTAGGACCTCTGTTTGGCATAGACTTCTGCAGACGACTGCAAACTAGGGGCTATAATTGACTCTCCGGCTGATACAGACATCCTCCAAAAGGGTCTCACTGAGACTGATACCTGGTGTCAAAATCATGGCCTCAAGCTAAATGCCAAAAAGTGCATAGTCCTCTCCTTTGGAAAAAACTAAGTACCCACAAACTACCACTTAGGTGGTAGTCCCCCTAAATACGGACAATGTAATACGGCATCTGGGGACCCAAGTAGATAGTAGTCTCTCCTTTGATAATCGCATTGCCAAAGTGGTTAGAAAATCCTTCTATGTGGCCCACCTAATCACAAAAGGGTTTGCATCCAGATCAAAAGAAGTCATTGTGCCCCCTACTCATCACTCATCACACCCATCATAGAGTTCAATGCCCCATTTGGTTATATACCTTACAAGACACTTGCAACAGCTGGAAAGACCACAGACGTACCTTACCAAGAGGATCACTGGCCTCAAACAGATGCCCTATGCAGCTCAACTGAAGAAACTCCAGCTGTACTCTGTTGCATACTGCCTACTCAGAGGTGACCTCTGCCTGACATACAAGGCCATGTCCAACCCAGAATTGATGGACATGCTCCACCTAAAGAAAACCTTATCCCCTCGAGCCACATGCTCTCTAGGGATCTAAACCTCACCACAACAATAAATAGGATGTGCTAGAGGGATAGACTCCTGTCCGAGAGACTTCCCATGCTTTGGAACAAGATTCCAATTTACATTAGGCAGAGCTCCTCACTAACATTCTTCAGGAGAAACCTTGACGAGTGGAGGGGAAACAAAGTTTACCCTGGGGATCACTTCAGTGGCTCTGCTGGACAGAGGCACAGGGAACTAATCTAAGGGGGCTGCGAAAGCCAATACATTCTGGATAGGCTTATAAATGCCTTCGGGCAGATAGCCCTAGTACTTGCCTATGATAGGGAATGATTTTGATTGTGCAGTACCCTGTGCTTGTGCAACTAAATGCAGTCAGGCTTGGAGACAAGCATGTGCTTCTCGTAGCCTGAGGAGACCCAGACAGACTGAATACTTGCAGCCAGGACTGGTGAGGTGGTTACTTCAGGGAGGGAGCTACTCTGTAGCGGTGAAACTGAATGTGAGTCACAGCTGCTTGTGGGTACTGATGGTCCCTTGGACAGAGTGACTGCAAAGGTAGAGGTGAGAAGTAGTACCCAGGCTAACAGTGAGGCACCACTGTCAGAGGATGCCAGACTTCCTGTGGAAGGGGAGCTGGGAAGGGTAACAAGGAGAGATTTGAGACAGGCTCAGCTCTGACCCTACATTGCAAGGCCTGAGGCAGATAGCTAGGGAGGCACCTGATTCTCAAGGGAAGGGGGAATCTGTATACTGGAACAAAGGGTTACTGTACCGAGAGTGGACCCCTGAGGGAGGGCTAGAAGGTGAGAGAGTGCAGCAGTTGGTAATGTCTAGAGCCTACCGTCTGGCACTTCTAGCCATAACCCACGATATTCCCTTTGCAGGTCATGTGGGCACAAAACGTACAAAGAGACGTATTATGCAGAACTTCTATTGGCCTGGAATTTCCAGAGATGTAACAGGGTACGGCAGGACCTTTGAGCAGTGCCAAAAGGTAGGCAAGGCAGGAGACAAGGTGAGAGTTCCTTTGATGCCTTTACCTGTGATAGGAGCCATTTCACAGGGTAGCTATGGATATTGTGGGTCCTCTAAGTACCCCAAGTTCCACAGGGAAAAAGTATGTCCTAGTGGTAGTGGATTATGCTACACGATACCCTGAGGCAGTGGCTTTGTCCTCCATTGAGGCAGAGAAGGTGGCAAATGCTTTGTTAGAGATTTTCAGTAGGGTAGGTTTCCCAAAAGAAATACTGACTGACCGAGGTGCCAATTTCATGTCAGGACCTGCTGGCTTGTCTGTGGAAGTCCTGTGGGGTGAAGCACATGAAGACCACCCCTACCATCCCCAGACTAATGGTCTTGTTGAGAGGTTAAACTCTACCATCAAGTCCATGCTACAGCCATTTGCAGATCAGTTTAAGAGGGAGTGGGACAAATATTTGTCCCATTTGTTTGCTTACAGAGAAGATTCCCCAGGAATCCACAGGTTTTTCACCCTTTGAGTTGCTGTATGGGCATAGGGTGAGGGGACCTGTAGATTTAATTTGAGATGAGTGGGAAGGTGAGTGTCTGTTGTGGCATATGTCCTAAACCTCAGGACAGGGCTCAGGGAACTCATGGGCTTGGCCCAGGAGAACTTGGCAGAAGCCCAACAGAAAACCGTGTGGTATGACAGGAATGCTTGAGCTAGAGGGTATGCTGTGGGGCAGCAGGTAATGGTTCTCATTCCTGGCAGACACAACAAGCTGCAAGCAGCTTGGGAGGGTCCCTACAAGGTGGTAAGAAAGGTAAGTGATAACTACATGGTGGAACTGCTAGGCAGACGGCATGGGCAAATTGTACCATGTTAACATGATGAAACCCTACCATGATAGGGAGGCTCTTATGCTGAGCATTTGCAGTGGATTGCAGGAGGAGTCTGAGGGAGATCTGGGGACTGATCTCCTCAGTGAGGCTCGGGCTGACACCTCAGCTTCTGGGATATTGCTAGCTGTTCCACTATCTCCTACCCAGGTTCGAGAAATCCGAGCAGTGTTGCAGGAATTTGAGGACATGTTCACTGGGAAACCAGGGTACACCCACCTGGTGCAGCACCAGGTGGATACAGGACCCCAGAGGCCTATTAGGCAGACCCCTTATAGGGTTCCTGAGAGAGTCAGACAGTAAAGGAAGAGGTACAGGAGATGTTGGAACTAGGGGTGATTCAAGAGTTCAACAGTCCGTGGGCCTCCCCAGTGGTGCTGGTGCCAAAGAAGGATGGCAGCACCAGGTTCTGTGTGGGTTACAGAAAATTAAGTAGTCACACAGAGTCAGATGGTTACCCCATGCCTAGGACAGATGATGCCCTAGAGCAGCTGAGTAGGGCTAAGTGTCTTACAACCATTGATCTTACCAAGAGTTACTGGCAGGTGTCCTTGACTCCCAGTGCTAGAGAGAACTCGGCCTTTGTGACTCCTTTTGGCTTGTACGAGTCAAAAAAGATGCCCTTTGGGATGAAGAATGCCACAGCGACTTTCCAGAGGCTGGTTGATTATATCCTAGTAGGAACTGGATGGTTTGCCTTTGCTTACCTGGATGATATTGCTATCTACAGCCATTCCTGGCCAGAGCACCTTCAGCAGGTCAGGGAGTTGCTGGGCAGACTACAGAGGGCAGGGTTGACCATTAAGCTGAGTAAATGTCAGGTGGGTAAGGCAGAGGTCTCCTACCTAAGACATAGAGTGGAGAGTGGTAAGATAAGGCCAGAACCTGCCAAAGTGGAAGCTGTTCAGGCATGGCTTGCACTTCTTACTAAAAAGCATGTGAGGGCATTTATAGGGACAGCAGGGTACTACAGAAAGTTCGTCCCCAGATGTTCTTCATGTTTCACTGTTGCAGTCATTACATTTGGGTAATCTGCTGGCAGGTTGCCCTCAGTCGGCCTGAATAACAAAGTCTTGGGTCCTGCGTCGATTGCTGTCTCCTCTTCCATGACGTCAGGTTGTCAGGGGGTATAAAACATGCAGCCATCGCCATTTTCTTCAGTCGTTCTTGCCACGCGGTGCCTGAAGCAGAAGCATTTTGCAAGTGCCGGTTGGCCGACTCCTGAAATTTTCACATTCGAGTTTCAGAACCGAAGTCTTCAAACTAAAGCTAAGTACCCCGTTGGGGAAACTTTTTCTTGCTCCTTACCGATGTCAGTAAAAGTTACTTGTGGGAAGCAAATACCTCATAAGGATTTTCATTTGCACTGTATTCCTTGCCTAGGCCCAGATCATAACGTGCCTTGATGTCGGTTGTGTGCTAGATTTAACCAATGCACTATTAAGCGTTGGTATATTTTTGCTTCTGAATATTTTGGATCAAGATTTAATTATTCTGAAATGTCGTTGGTTAGCAATCCGATTACCGGAGTTCACAAAAAGCGCAAGAAAAAGACAGACCGTCGAGGTCCAAAACCGATGACGAAGCTTCTCCTAAGCCAGTTGCCGATTTGCCGGTACTTAGTGAGGCGCTTTTGAGTCACAGGCCTCTACCGAGACCCATTCGGAGTCCGGTATGCACCGAGATTCTCAGAGTATTGAACCCGCGGATGTCTCTCCCTTGGATGGGTCTGAAGCCGCTGAGCAGGCACAGGCTTCTGAAGGTGTTTTCAGGCCTCAACATTTTTATATTAAACTGACGCCAGCCTCAAAAACAAGATCAAAAACTTCTATGTCTAAAAAACCGACACATGAGCCATGTGATCAGGCCCCTATGCCTAAAAAACAGATGATCAAAATGGCTGAGGACTTAATTACCTTGATCAGAGGTTCCCAACCCCCTTGCGAAGAGGCCTAGGCAAGGCACTGATTATGAATCTTCAGATCAGGTTTCCATTTCTTCTGATTCCTCTTTTGATCAGGAATTTTCTATTCCACCCTATGAGGATTCTGATGTAGAAGAATCTATCCCATCTGCATCTCCTCCTGAGGATTATTCTTTTGGAGAACTTTGCATACTTTAAGGGAACATTTTCAGTGGGAGAGTCAGGACTTCTCTGAATCAAAAAAGAGGCTTAGTGATTTCCTTCTTCCTCAGCATAGGCCTTTGGCAATACCTCCTGTATTAGACATTATTGATGATGTGTTTTCGGAATCAAGCATGGCTCCTGATTGCCTACCTCCGGCTCCTAGTAAGCCAGACAGATATTACATGGTTCCTGACCTCCCACAAATGTCTATTCAAAAACCCTGCTGCTGATCCTGAGACTATTTCACAGGGTCTCGAGGGTGTAAAGTCCTCTACAGCCAAAAATCCTACCCCCTCTGATAGAGATTCCAGGGCGCTGGATAGATGGGGAAAAGAAGGTTTATACGTCTGCAACCTTGGCAATTATGACCTTAAACTGCCAGTTTCATATGCTTAAATATCAACAGCATGTTATGGGCTTACTGAAACAGAAAATGATGTTGATTTCTGATTGTGTGGAAAATAAAGAATTACAGGAATTATTGCAGCATAACAAGTTGGAAAGCATACTTTGCAATGTGGTTTTGATTCCTTGGAGGACTCTTGCAGGGCCGCAGTTACTGGATGTGTGATTAGAAGGCATGCCTGGCTCAAGGAGCAAAATCTGCCTGATCATGTTAAAGCTAAATTGTTGGATGCCCCTTTGCAGCATGATACTCTGGTAATAAGGCAGAAGAGGTTTTAAAGAAAATGGAAGACAAAGCTAAATCTATGCAAACTACAAAAGATTTCTTGCAAGTGCAGCCACCCAGGTTCAGTAGGCACTGTGTCCAACAGAGCCACTCAAGGCAAATCCAGGTGCTCAAAAGGCTCCAGCTACCAATCACAGGGTTCTTACAGGTCAAAGCAATGGTGTGCCTCTACCTCCAAATCTGGAGGAAACAAAGCACAACCCTACAGTAAGCAGTCTCAATGACTTCCCTTTACCTTCACCAAGCACTTATCTTTTAGCAGCCCCCTTGGGGGGAAAACTAGCACTTCATGCTCACAATTGGCAGTTAATTACCCAGGACAAGTGGGTATTAAACATAGTATCCCAGGGGTACAGATTTCATTTCCATACTTTGCCAGTTCCAAACAGTTGGCCAGATCTGCCTCAAATTCAGTGGGCAGAGGCTCAGAAACAAGTTATGTCCCTTATGGATATGGGGGCTATTCAGCCAGTACCAGAAAAGGAAAAAGGACAAGGTTTTTATTCAAGACTTTTCCTGGTACCCAGAAAAGACGATGCCTGGCGTCCAATACTGGACTTATAGATTTTGAACACGTTCCTGGACATTCCAAAATTCAAAATGCTGACTTTACAACAGCTACTGCCTATGCTGGGCAGGAACGCTTGGTTAGTGACTCTAGACTTAAAGGAGGCATACCTGCATATCCCAATAAGGGAATCATGCAGAAGATACCTCCGCTTCAGAGCGGGTTTTTTGCATTACCAATTCTCTGCACTGCCCTTTGGCTTATCTACTGCGCCCAGGGTCTTTACAAAGTACCTGGCACCAGTAATTGCATTCTGCAGACAAAGAAGCATACAAATTTTATCCTTATCTGGACGACAGTCTCATTCAAGCTGAAGACAAGGACACTCTTCTTCAACATCTGGCATTTGCAAAAAGGCTTCTAACATGCCTAGGGTACACAATAACGAAAAGAAATCCCAACTGGTACCCTCTCAAATTAACTTCCTGGGTGCAAGCTTGAATGCAACTGCCCAGTTGGCTTACCTTACGCCAGACTAAAAAAGGCAACTGACAACATACTTCAAACAAATGGCAACAAAACCCCAGTTATCTGCAAGGCAAATTCTGCAGGCTTTGGGGTTCATGGCATCATGCATTCTACTAATTCAATATGCGAGACTGCATATGAGGAAAGTACAATGGTACCTAAAAAGTTTATGGAGTCAGCATTGCCACAGTCTGGAAACAATGAATTCCTCTCATTCCCTGCCTACAACAGGAGTTTCTTTGGTGGGCAGAGGCATGTCACCAAAACAAGGGACTGTCATTCACTCTACCCCCTGCCACCCAAACCCTAACTACAGACGCATCAGACTATGCTTGGGGGGCCCACCTGGCGGGGAGATGCATTCAGGGCAAATGGAGCCCGAAACAAATGCATCTGCATATCAACCAGAAAGAGATGCTAGCTGTTCAGAATGCTCTGACAGCCTTCAAGGACTTGCTTCATCCAGGAGAACTACTGATAAAGGCTGACAACACCACGGTTATGTGGTACATAAGCAGGGGGGTACACATTCCTACCCCCTTTGCAGACTAGCTATGGCATTGTGGATCACAGCCTTGACTTACCAAATACATATTCAAGCTCAATTCCTGCCAGGAAAACAAAATACTCTGGCAGGCGACCTAAGCAGAAATCTTATGGACCCGCACGAATGGAAAATAGATCCACAAATCTTCAGCATGTTAACACAGAAATGGGGGAGCCCAGACATAGATCTATTCGCCTCTCCCCAAAATTATCAGCTGGACAAATTCTGCAGAAGAACTTATCACAAAAAAGCATGAAAAGTGGATGGCCCTATCCTTCAGTTGGAAAAAAAACTATCTCTCTATGCCTTTCCCCCTCTGCCTCTTCTCTCCAAGGTCTTGCTAAAAGTCAGACAGGAAAAAACAAAAATGATCCTAATGATATTAATCTAATTAAATTGATGGATGCCCCTCTAGATAAAACGCTTGTTTGGCGAGGCTAGTGCTAATTTGTTTGTGCCTTCACATTAAGGGCAAGGCTTTACAGGTTTTTCTCCTGTGCCTAAATTTCCGAGAAACTACCCCAGTAAGCCAGACTTTATTTGCAGGCATTCTCACCCTCCTCCTAAAGGTGAAAAGGGTGACAAGAGGGCTCCTCCTGCGAAGGCTACTCAGACTTCTGTGCCACAGAAGTCTCCTTTTCCTGATAAACCAGTTGCTGATGGACAATCTTAGTCTTCCCAACAACTTTACTCTTCTCTTCACCTATGTCTCTCTTCCTGTTCAGCTTAAGATTACTGAGGATTCCTGGGTTCTATCCATTATCTGCCAGGGTTATTTCATGGTCTGGAAATATCTTCCCCTTTTATGTGGGTATTCCTCAGCCCACTCAGGAACAGCTGTCCTTTCTAGGGGTGCTATGATATCTTTTGACTCTGGGTACTATTCAAGCAGTGTCTGTGTCCCAAAGGGGGAGGCGGGATTTACTCTGGGATGTTTCTAGTGCTTAGGAAAGAAGGTACCTGGAGACCAATTCTAGACCTGCCTCATCTAAACACTTTTCTGAAAGTGCCCCCCTTTCGAATGTTGTCCCTTCAAACTTTTTTCCCTCTTGCTTTCTCAAGCTTTTATGTCTCTGGAGCTCAAGGATGTTCATCTCCAAATCCCTAGTCATCCCCTTTCCAGGAAGATTTTATGTTTCTCTGTTGCTTCCTGGCATTTTCAGTTCTTTGCTTTGCACTTTGGTCTTTCTACTGCCCCCAAGTATTCACCAGATCCCTCACTACTGTGATGTTTTTTGCAGGCAGAGGATCCAAGTTCTTTCTGTACTTGGGCAGTCTCCTGTTGCAGGCATCATCTCCAGAGATCTGGTTGCAGAATCTTCATTTTGCCATTTACCTTTTGCAAAGCTTTGTGTTCACAGTAAACTTCAAAAAGTCTTTTCTGACTCCTTCTCAGGACCATGTTTTTCAAGCATGTGGGATCCAAACTGTGCCTATGCTGGCATCCCTGCCTCCTCCCAAGGATTTAACACTCATTTCCTTTTTTTCAAACTCTTAATTCCTCTGGCCTCTATAACACCAGGGAATTTCTGCGAGCTCTGGTGTTCATGGCCTCCATCATTCCTATGCTCACTCTGGCCAAACACTTGAGAGTTTCAGTAGCTTCTGAAGTTAGTTTGGCTTCAACAAGTGCAAACCCTCAAATTTGTAGCTCCTGTTCTGCCTTGTCTCAAGAAGGAACGTAAGTAGTGGATTAAGGAGTTGTCTTTTAAATCCAGCACTCCCTTTTCATCCCCTTCCCTCTCGGGAGCTGTTCAGACACGTCAGACGTGGGATGGGGAGCAGCATTTGGCTCCCTTAAGGTGCAGGATGTTTGTTTGCCTCTTCAACAGAAAGAACACATCAATGTCAAAGAGATGATAGCTCTTCTGTTGGCTATTCAGGCTTTTCATCCTCTCTTCTCCCTGGGACCTCTCAAGGTGTTTACAGACAATACCATAGTGATTTGGTATGTAAACAAAAGGGGGTGCAAGGTTTTATCTTCTTTGCAGGTTGGCACTCCTGGTGTGGGAATTTGTTATCCAGTGTTAAGTGACTCTTCAGGCAGTTTACATTCTCTCAGATCAGAATATGTTTCTGGACATTGTCCGCAAGTGGGGTACTCCTCAAATAGATCTTTTTGCCTTCACTGTAAACAGACCACTTCCTCTCCCAGGTCCTCTGGTTGGGAAGGTGGATGCTCTATCTTTTTCTTGAAAGGGGATGTTTCTTTATACTTTCCCTCCCCTTCCCCTCATTCCAAAATTCCGGTTCAAAATTCATCAGGATGCTCCCAAAGTCTTGTTGGTGACTCCCTTTTGGCTGAGACATCATTGGTTGTCTCTTCTGCATTTAGCCAAGATCAATCATCACAAGTTAGCTTGCAGAGTGGATCTACTCTCACAGAATAAGGGATCTCTCATCCATCCCCACCTGTCCATTCTTTAGCTGACACTGTGGGTGATGGGATTTTGATGACACCTTTTTTCCCTGAGGATGTCCATAGGGTCCTGCAGGAGGCCAGGAAACCCAGTACCGAGAAATCCTATTTATCTAAATGGAAGAGGTTTTCTGTTTGGTGTCTTTCTCATAAACTGGATCTACTTTCTGTGGATGTTCCTTTGGTTCTCTCTTGTCTGTGTGAATTGCTCACTACTGGATTGGCTTATTCTTCTGTTAAGGCCCACTTTTCAGCTGTTTCTGCTCATCTGCCTTTATGTCCTCCTCTAGCGTCTAGCTTTGAGGCTAAACAATTTCCTTAAAGGTGTTCTTCATATTAGGCCTCCCAGGAAGCCTGTTACTCCTCCCTTGGATCTTAATTTTGTTTTGGCAAAATTAACCCGGGCTCCTTTTAAGCCTGCAGCTTCATCTGCTTTGCAACATTGCTCTTGGAAGACTGTATTTTTGTTAGTCCTTACTTCTGCCAGATGGGTGTCTGAGCTTCAAGCCCTTATGGCTTGTCCTTTTTTGGTGTTTCATAAGGACAGGATGCCCTTGCGTACTAATCCTTCTTTTATGCCCAAGATGGTGAATGAGTTGTCCCTTAATCAGTCTGTTCATTTGTCCACTTTTTTCCCTTCTCTGCAATCTGCCAGTGAGAAGGTGCTGCACACGTTGGATGTGCATAGACAGCTCAGATTTTATTTGGATAAGACTAAGACTTTCATAAGTCTGATCATCTCTTTGTTTCCTTTCAACCTAGGTTCTTAAGATTTGCTGTGTCTAAGCAAACTATTTCTACTTGGCTTTCTAAATGGTAAGAGCCTTTCTTCCATTAAGGCTCATTCTGCTAGAATTGTGGCTTCTTTTGGTGCATTTTTCAAGGGTTTGGATACTAAAGCTATTAAGGCAGCTGCAGACTTCTGAGTATAAATTTAGACTTCTTTGCAAGTTGGACAGAATTCCCAGAGCTAGAGCTGGTTTTGCTAGGGCCATCCTTCATGGCTTCTTAAAGAGCTCTGCAGGTTCTTCCTCTTCCCGAACTTTAGTATTCTCCCTATTGTAAAAAAGTACTGCACCAGTGAAACGGAAGGACATAGTACAGTTATGTAAAATTGTAACAACTGTAGATGTCCTCTACACTGTTGCAGTATTTACTCCCTCCCTCCGCCCCCTGGTCCATTTCTTTTCTGGATGTACTGATTATCTCTGTTTTCCTTTAACTGGCTTTCCTACTGGGACTTTCAGTTCTGAGGATGGTACACCTGGATGTCACCTTTATGCCCTATGCTATACGAAGAGCATGTGTGTGATGTATAGCGTACCTTAAAGCAACCTAAAGGTTTTGGTATACTGGCCAGATGTCATGCCACCCTTGGCAGGGGAATCCCTACTGTAAATACTGCAACAGTGAACAGAAGAACATCTGCCGTTATGGTAAGATTTTACATAACTGTACTTGCTCTCCTTTTCTGTAGCTGGTCTAAAGGTGTGAAAGGCATTATAACCATGCATTGCTGGGGTACTCTCAGCAACTTTAAAGTATTTCTCTGTTGGTTCACAGATGTCTGTACTGTCCAGGGAGAGTAAGGCTTGCAGGGAGTGAAGTTTCTTGTTAAGACTTCTAGCATTGAGCAGTACCACCTTCAGATATTCCTTCACAGGTTCTGTTAAGTTGATAGGTTTATCACTTACTCATTGCCTAAAAAGGCAGTATGGGGGTGGAAAAGGTCTTTGACAGTATCTGAAACCCTAGAGGGGATAAGTGCAGACCATCCTTTGCAAAGCTGCATGGTCTGTCAACCATACCCTCCCAGGTGGTTAAATATTGTACCCCCTGGATTGACACCAGACCCTAAGCCAGTTGTTAAAATAAATAATTTTCTGTTGATAACATGCCATCATCCTTGGCAAGGATAGTGTGCTGCTCAGTGTTAGGCTCATACCTGCCTGAGATACATAATCAGCAAGCTTGATCATGTCTCACTTCCTATAGTCAAGGGAGGTATGTCTAGGTCATTAACACCTACATGGACTATAACAGAGTTATACTGGTACCTGTGGTTCAGTGACCTGAGTGCCTGTGTGACTTGATGGATCCTAGCCCCGGAAAGGCAGGTAACCATGACTCTGTCCTTAGTCTGATGAGGGAGACATCAATGTGTAACACTACAGAATCGCCAATGACCAGGAAATTTGGCAGTGTGATGGTTTGCCTTAAGGGCTTAGCAGTGGAGACACTGTATCCAGGTTTACTACGTGTAGCTATGGGTGGTGTTTAAATGGAGTGTTTACTTGATGGCTGAGGACCCCTTCTTTGATTGTACTTTGCAGGAGATCTTAGTGTTTTAGGAAAGTTACCTGTAAGTGCATCAACAAGATTAGTTTTATGTGTAGGGTTTTTTTCCTATGCTGAAGGTGTGGCACAAGTGTCATTGATAACCTCTAAAGGATTAGTTTTGGCTGTATGAGAAATTTTTACCTCCAGTGTTAGTGCATGTGGAGGTATAAATGCACTGTTTATTAGGAATAAGTGGGTTGTCAGTGTACCTGAGACAATTGCTATAATGTCTAAGAATACCCATCTCAACCAGACTGGTCACAAAGAGAGTCAGAAGTGCATATCCATGGCAACTGATCTACTAGGGAGGAGTGAGGAAGACTTTAGTATTGAACAAGCAAGTCAATAAGACAAGCAGCTTGATGAGCAATGCTCAGGTGTAAGCAAACTAGATGCTCTAGTAGTTTAAAAAAAAGGCTACCCTCTCCTCCCACAAGAGTGTAGACCACAAACCTTCTTAATGTAAAGTAACTGGTTTGGAGCTCAAGTGCTTAAACTATGTCTAGTTATTCTCACATCAACAAAATAATTTTACCACAGACCTTTAACCATTATCAACATTAAATTAATTTATTTGAAGATTAAATGTTTTGGACTCTGTGTATATAGTTTATTCCCATGTTTTAAAGTTTTTAATCAGAGCAAGCTCATAAAGATGAATTTTTTTTAGACAATTCATAGAACAGCATGTGCTGTTAATTCATTTGAAGCTTATTTTTGAAAAGTATTTTTATTTCTGTTTTCCTCATCTGTCAAAGAAAAGCAATTTCACTGTAATGGCTTTTATTATATTACACTCTGCTTTGCTACAGCATGCAGCTGATCTGGGGGGCATCATCGAAGAGCTTGAAAAGGAGCTTGGACTACATTAGCAGTGTTCATCATCAGGACTTCCATCAATTTTTTTTTTGTTATTGCTGCTAAGTTCTTGGTTCATGTATAGATCAGATATTACAGGCAATGTTTTGTCTTGGTAAACTTTGCTAGTCTTAAACTATGTAGTCTTCAGAGATTGTCTGTCCTTGGCAGAGATGCATTATTTTCTTTACTCTTTTTGTCTGTGGTATCTTCTGTTTGAAATTCACTATGAGCAGTAGGTGATTTTTATAGTTTGGTGTTGGGTATCCGCCATAACTTGGAATCTTTGAGAGTAGTTGTTGCCAGTCTTCTGTTTGACTTGTACTGTCATTTCCTGATTTGATCATTTGAAGTGCTAAGCTTTGGCTTGTACTTTTATTTAATACCCAAAGTGAGGTAATCCGTAGAAAAAAATAGCATAGAATGGTTGTAGTCTTTAACTGTCTAGTCTAGTCTCCTGTAATTAAGCATATGCATTAAGCATAAGATAAATACTGTCAACTTCCAGCAGTGGAGGTTTTACCTGGGGTAAAGTCAGATGACAAGAAATGGTGATATTCTGCAAGCTATCCCAGTAGTAATTTCTGAGATGTTAATATGAGAACTCTCTTAGAGAGGGAGTGAGAGAGCATTCTGTATTCTGTCTTGGACCCGACAAGAACCATTCAGCACAACATCTGCCTTGCTCTGATGAAGTAAGTTTCTAGGAAACAGTGCAATTCTCTTGGATATAGTCAGGAATATAGCAAAGCTTAGTTTAGATAGTTTTGTTTATTTATTTGAGACTCCTGCAATGTTTTAGATATTTCTTTTGATTTTGAACTCTGTCACTTGTTCTTTTATTATTAAATATATTTAAACTTTTCATTGTGGCTGATCTGTCTACAGATATTTAAGTTTTGAGAATATTGCATATTTATTTGGTGACACTGTGTGGGTCACTCTTAATAGCCTTGCTCTTGGTCAAACTACCATTTGTATTAATATTAATATTGCACAGTAAGATTGGACACCCTTTGTTAAGGGCCTTTAAGTAGCTGATAAGGAGTTGGCTGGTGTCAGTGATAGCTCCCTTTATAGTCTGGGCAAAAGGGAGCATAGCTGGTAAACCTGTGCCAGCCATTCCCAGATGTGCATTTAAATCAAATCGAGTGTGTCTCAGCTACTTGGGCAGGGTCACGAAGCACTGTTTGGACAGAGAGGGTGCAGGAGATCTTGGCTCGGACACTCGCCTGAGATGTCAACTCTATAGCTGTGCCAGTGGGGGGGTCTTATTGAGGATCTGGAGAAAGAGGGAGAAACCAGCCCTGGACTGACTGTGGTCTCTGTGTGCTCTTAAGGGAAATTGCACTTGATGCAGAGAGCTGCATCTGGAAATACTGCATGTGTACCTGTTATCCTCCCAGTGTACGTCCTCCACTGTTGCCAGTGGTGAGGACTGAGGCTCCTGGATTACTGGTCCAGTGGTGGGTCGTCATAAGCAGCATGACCTGTAGTTTCTTTGTGTTTGATATTTTCACGTCTGGAATTGTGTTTTTCTGACCTTGCCTAAAAAAAGGCATTATGGGAGAGACAAGTGCCTTAGCCAGCAACTGAAAGTCTAGGAGTGCCAGGTGAAGGCTGTCTCTGTTAAAGCAGCGTGGTCAGTCCACCATGTCGTCCTCCCAGGCTGACGTGAACTGAATCTAGAATGACACCAGAAACTAAGCCAGTCATTTTTTGTTTATATTGTGGTATCATCCTAGACGAGGGTAAAATGCAGCTGAAAGCTAGGGACATACCTGGGACATGCATTCAGAGAGCTCATTCATATCTCTCTTCATATAGTCCATAGATGTACATCTCAAGTTGTTCACACCAACATGAACTATGACATCTTAATGGTGCTAGTTGTTGAGAGACTAAAGTGCATGTGTGATTTGATGAATCCTTGCACCAGACAGGCAGCTGACCGTAACCTTCTCCTTGTTCAGCCTGGTGAGGTTGGAATCTGCATGTCTCACTATATAGTCACCTGTAACTAAAACATTTGGAATAGTTGTGCATTGCGTTAAGGGCTTATTTGGTGAGACACAGGCGCTAGTGTTTTTGTTTATTGGGTGCTTTGTGTGTTGTGTTAGGTATACCATATTTCTGTTTAAGTAGGTTTCTGGAGTGTATTTCTACATATGAAGGTTTATGTGATGGAGCATATTATTAATAGGAGTTGTGGTATATGAGCTTACAACTGGATTAGTGTTGCTGTTCTGGGCATGAGAGAACAGTGATTCCAGATTCTTAGTGTAGGAGTACCTCTCAAAAGTTGTACTTGAGTGATTTAGGAGTAGGGTTGTCAGTGTACATGAGGCAGTTGCTACACTGCCTCAGAAAAACCCACATACACCAGGCTGGCAGGAGAAACCGAGGAAAACTGTCAGCCCGTAATGCAAGGTTTGAATCTGGTAACTCAGCAGATAAGGAGAAGAAGATGGGGGTATGAGGTAGGGAGCTAATTTAGGTTGACTAACCTGTGGGGTGTACAGTAGGTGGTCTATAAAAAAGGGTTTCTATAGGGTCTGATAATAGGTAAGAGGTAAAATCTCTGCTGGGTGGTTCACTGAGCAGCTGAGAGCTATTCAGAAACTGTTCTGCTAGATAGCAGCCGCTTTTAAGGGAAAATACTTTTATTGGTACTTTTGTGTCTATAACCGCCAAGAATTACCCACTTTGCATGGAGGTGCACTATGTGTAAGCAAGAGCAAAGCAGCTAATACAATCAAACCAGTGAAGCTCAAACTGAGCCCTGAACCAGTAGCCTTCAGTTAGATAGTCCTACTGTCAACTCTTTCCACGAGGGTACAGGGGGCCATCTCCAAAAAAAAGATGTCCTGATTTTCAGCGCTCAGTCTTAAAACAGAACTGAATTCAGCCAGTCTGAATCCAGTCTATACTACGGCCAACAGAAGTGCAATGGATCAACCGAAAAAAAAGCACCAATATATATATATATATATATATATATATATATATATATATATATATTTATTATTATTATTATTTTAACTAAATAAGCAGCAGTTTGTAAAGCAGCACAGTTTTTCTTGAACTAATAGATTAAAACAGCAGAAACAGATCTTTTCTTCAATTAAGTAAAAGCAGCAGTTGGTGTGAAATAGTCAGTGCAACAAACTCAGTAGTAAACTACAGTGCAAAGCAGCAGCAAAAAGTACATTTTTTTAACTGCTGAAGTACAGTCACAGTATATGAGAGAAATGCAAAGAAAAAATACTCAAGAGCCCTTTTGTGGGTTTCCCAGCTCAGAAATACCAGATAAACACCTACAACCACTAGATGAATAATCCCAGTCCTCCTAATTTAAAAGCATAGTAAGAGAGTGTCCGGAGTGAAGTGCTACTACAAACTGTACCTAAACAGCTCATAAAATGTTGATTATTCAATAAAAATGCTTTGTATAAGTAAGCCAAGAGCCACTCAATTGTACAGAATTTGTAAAGACACTAAAACAAGATAAGCTGATTAATAAGCTCTCCAGCTAATAAAATTACATGCTGAAATCTCAAGTTGTTTCCCCAACCTAGACAGACCAGACTACCTCCTAGTACACTAGAAGGAAAATCCACTAACCTTTATGAAAAACAAGTGCTTGTAGAGTGGAAAAATACATTGCTTTATCCAACAGCTAGCTAGATAATTAATTCACATGAAGGAAATCAGTACAACAGACAATAAGAAGCAAAATTCACAATTTCGTTATAAGCACAAGGAAAGGCAAATCAAATAAAAATTCAAGATAGCAGCAGCAGTGTAGAAAGGGAGGAGTTTATTAAACTGAATTTACAGTAGGGGTGGGAAGCTTAAAATCTACCAAGTTTAAAAAGAAGACTGACAAACCAGGAAGGGTTTGTGCCTGGGAAACCCTAACAAAGGAATCAACAGTAGTGCTATATCATATACTACTGTGATATAGGAAAAATATAAGTGTTTATTCCCAATTATCTTCTGCACTTTTGATTTAACATCTCTGTACAACTGTTTTTACTTTCCGTTTTATTGTGTGATAGAGCTTGTATATCTTTTACTGTTACCCTCAGTTTGCAGTGAAATCTTTTATCTAGAAGCCTGTTTTCTCTGCGGGAGAGAGTGAACAGGACTGGTTTAATCTAGCTGGGGCATTTCTGCAAAAACTGTTATTGTTGATTGGATAGGTTTCTGTTCCTTTACCTTTAGTAGCCAGTGTTTTAAGTCAGATATACCTGTTTGCTGAAGCTATTCTAAGCTGCAGAGAGACTGACCTACTGTGATATTGGGAAAAGATAAGTGTTTATTCTCTATTATCTTCTGCACTTTTGATTTAATATCTCTGTAATCTGTACAACTGCCCCCCCTGCCCAGTTCTTGTGGCGGTCTTAAGTCTTGGTGGCTTTGAGTTGCCCCCCTCTGGGTATAAAGTTGATCCTAGACACCCCCCACCCCACTCGCATTACATCAGCTCATTCTACTGTTTATAATGTGAACGTAGCAAAGGCCCCACCCCCTTAGCTTCTGAATATTGAATAATCTCTCTTCACTTTTCTACTAAAAAAAAAAAAAAAAAAAAAACGTTTCTTGCCTTTCCTGGAACTACTGTAGTCCATATACAGATTTGCTGTATCCAGAACTGTGTTTGTAAGCTTCTGAGCGGTGGTAAAGAGTTTGCTCTTAAATTTTTCCCTTAGATCTGCTAGTTCTCCTCTCCTGCACTTTTACTAGCTTATTAGTCTAGCACTTTACCACACTTCTTGTAGCAATTATTGTCGCACATAAAAGTGCTACCAGCACTAAACATTCTACATGGAAATGGCTCTAGTGCTTATTATTAATGTCCACCACTCCAGGCATGTCTAAAGGTCAGTTCCCTGTGCTTTCTCCTATTAACCTGGTGAGCTTGGGCCTCCTGAGGCAATGTAGCAGGTGCCTCATGTACACTGACAACCCTCTCCTCTTGCCTCCCAACACTCGGACTTGCGAGAGATGCACTTGTAGATCCAAATTGGAAGCCACGCACTCTCCAGCCAAGACCGGAATAGCTGGTCAAGAGGAAGAGGTCACCACTTGCACCACACCACATGGAACACACAGCCCTCCAGAGCACACACCAGCACTGCCTTCACATAAAAACACAAACCACACACCCACCTTCGCTGAGTCTCTCAATAAAAATCTACCCCAAACAGCAGAGACCTCCAAGGCTGAAACGCACTCAACCACCACAACACAACACCAATCATGAGACACACAACTCAGTGTGCCACTCAACCAAAGCCCCTAGGTCAAAACACCATGCCCAACACACTAGTAATAGGTGATGTGATAGCGAGGCACACTGATGTCCCACTCACTTAGTTGAATAAGGAGAAAGTAACAGTCAGCTGCCTGTCAGGTGCCAGGATCTGCCACATAACGCACGCACTCAGGTCCCTCAACAACAGGTACGAATATGACTCTTCATTGTACATGTGGGTGTGAATGACCTGAGGTGTACCTCCCTGGACTATAGGAAAAGAGGCATGGAGGAGCTCTCGGATTATGTAGCCCAGGCGGGTATGACCCTAGCCCTGAGCAGCCTCCTGCCATCACCCAGAATGATACCACAGTGCAAACAGAAAATGATTGATTTCAACAATTGGCTAAGTTTCTGGTGTCATTCTGAGGGGATCCAGTATCTGTCTGCCTGGGATGACTTGACTGACAGACCTCAATGCTTTGCCAGAGATGGCCTGCATCTGTCACCCCTGGGCTTCCAGATACTGGCCAAGGCTCTTGCCACCTTTTTTAAGTTGTATTCCAAAGACCAAATCACCACTGTAAGAGCTACAAACAAATGCAGTCTAAGGGTCATGCCGCTCAATGCTAGAAGTCTAAATCTCAAAATGCACTCACTCAAAGCACTCCTAAAAATGGAGAACATCGATATTTGTGCTGCAACACAGACCTAGTTCAAGGCAGCAGAAAGCACCCCTGCATTAACGGGCTATAACTCATTCCACACCTTTCGGCCCAAAAACTTGGAGAGAACTGCAACAGAGACCTAGTTCAAGGCAGAAGAAAGCACCCCTGCATTAACGGGCTATAACTCATTCCACACCTTTCGGCCCAAAAACTTGGAGAGAACTGCAACAGAGACCTAGTTCAAGGCAGAAGAAAGCACCCCTGCATTAACGGGCTATAACTCATTCCACACCTTTCGGCCCAAAAACTTGGAGAGAAGCTCCAAAGGCAGTGGTTTTTCCATATTCATGAAGGAGGCGTACACCTCCAGACTGGTAACCCAACATATAATGCATCAGAGATACTTCAGGTGCAGATAACATTGGGTAAGACAGCAATTCAGGTTGTAGCCTGCTATAGGTCCACAACCATGACCCAAGACTCACACTACACATTCCTAAGCATCCCGGAGGATATTAGGGTCCAACCTCACATTCCTAAGCATCCTGGAGGATATTAGGGTCCAATCTAACACACTCATACTGGGCGAATTCAACTACCCTTCCATTAACTGGGAAAACTACTCGTGTACCAATACACTTGCCCAGCGTTTCCTAGAATTCATTAATTCCAATGCTCTTGACCAGCTCGTTCTTACTTCCATTAGAGGTAGCAACATTCTTGACCTGGTCATTACTAATATGGGCGACCGTTGCTCTATACCAATAGTCAATTCCTCCCTGGTTAGATCCGACCACAAACTAATCACCTTGGAAATCCACATCCCTTCCACCCCACCCCCCGCAAGGTAACCACCATGAAAAACTTCTCCAAAGCTAACTTTGAGCTCCTAAAAACAGCGCTGGCTAACTTCACGGCACCCATGCAATTGGAGAACAGCTGCATGACTGCCGAATCATACACTAATGCCCTGTACAAACACGTACACAAATGCATGGATGTCACCATACCCAATAGAACCAAAATGCTCTCCTCCAAAAAAGGAAGCCAATCTGATGGTCCCCTGCCATAAACAAACTCTACAACGGAAGGAGGAAACTGATGCGAAATAAGGTGAAGTCCCAAGACTGGAAAAACTCCCTTATCAGCTTCAACAAAAAGTTGAGATCCCTCATCAAATCCTCTAAAGCTAGCTATGAAAACAGAATTGCAGCAGATAGTAAAGACAACCACAAGGTCTTCTATAGTTATGTAAAGAATCTCTATGGCAATACCCAGACTTGCTCGGAGCTGTTGCACAAAGACACCTCCTATACCAAGCCAACAGATATTGCCAATATACTGGCCGACCGATTCAGTGCCAAAGGCTTCCCATACTCTGGAACAAACTACCTATCTATATCAACAAAGCTTCTCATTTGCACTATTCAAGAAAAATCTTGATGACTGGATAGGAGATAGAAAATTCACCTCAGGGATCACTTCTGTGGCTCTGCTTGACAGGGGCACATGAAAATAATTTTCTTGGGTGGCAAAAGCCAGGGTACTGTTTGGCTAGGCTTATATAGGCCCTAGGGCCAATAGCCTAGTTCCTACCTTGAACCTTTGTTGACATCCTACAGAAAGGCCTCACTGAGACTAAAGACTGGTGTCAGAACCATGACCTTAAGCTCAATGCCAAAAAATGTCATCATCCCCTTTTGGAAAAACCCAGTTCCCATGAATTACCACATCGATGGTAGTCCACTGAACATAGAAGGTGTCATAAGAGTTCTGGGAACACAGGTTGACAGCAACCTCTCTTGACCACCACATTGCCACTGTGGTCAGAAAGTCCTATGTGGCATATCTCATTACTAAGGGTTTTGCATCAGGGAAGAAAGAGGTCACTGTCTCCCTCTTCTCTTCCCTCATTAGGCCAGTCATAGAGTACAATGCCCCATTTGGCATGTACCTCATTAGACACCTGCAACAACTGGAGAGGCCACAAAAGTACCTCACAAAGGGGATCCTAGGCTGTAAACACTTCAACTATTCTCTGTGTCATATCGCCTACTTAGAAGTGATCTCTGCTTGACTTACAAAGCCATGTCTGACCCAGCTCTGTTAGAAATGCTACATCTAAAGAAATCCCAGTCCCTCTGTACTACACATTCCAGTGACCTCAACCTCATTACCCCAATCAACAGAACAAGCTGGAGGGACAGGTTCATAACCCCGAGACTGCCCATGTTATGGAATTTGACTTCCCATACATGTCAAGCAGAGCACCTCACTGGCCCTCTTCGAGAGAAATCTTGATGAGTGGATGGGAAATAGAAAATTCACCCCAGGGATCACTCCAGTGGTTCTCCTCGACAGAGGCACTGGGAACTAAGTTTGGGTGGCACGATGCCAGGGTTAATCCTATGAGCTAGGCTTGTAAAGGATCCAAGCTCATTAGCCTAGTACACACCTAGAAATCCTTCAGACAAAGACAAAGGACCAGAATCACACTTTTGTGGACGACGCAGTGGTGCAGTAGTTGCATTGTCTTCTCACAGTAAGAAGTTCTCTGGTTCATTTCTTGGCTAAAGTGCCTTCTACGTGGAGTCTGCATGTCCTCCCTGCATTTGTGTGGGTTTCCTCCACATGCTCCGGTTTCCTCCCCTGTTACAAAGGCGTGCATCTGGAGGGTTTCCCCAGGCCTCCTCTGAAAATTGGCTTTGTCACAAGTCTTACTTTCCTGTTAAACAAATGATAAATACATAAAAATAAAATAATTTCACTTTGTATTTAAGTAATACTCAGGCTGTGAATGTTTCTCACCTCTCTGTCTCTGCCTTCACCAGTCATCTTTAGTCATATTGAGTCATGATTTCATACTTCTGTTTCCATAATACTCCACAGTAGCTTCTTATGTTATTTTGAAATTTCCACTTTTAACTTGTGCTAGCCTCCAGTAGTCCCTTATCTGCACTACTATACCTGCTCCTACTTGTATAAACTCCAAGAGTGAAATAATTGATTTGGAAAAAGAGCATCATACTTTTTAAAGTGTATGCCATGTCTTAGATGTCTTTATATTCACTTGTTGCAGGATTCTTTACTTGAGGGATATCCCTGCCAGAAGATGCCAGACTTCGGCCAGTATCCAGAAGTCTTTTGCCACTATAGGGTACGTGGTATGTCTGACGTCAGCTGCAGTTGGATGTAGACCATAAAACAGACTTGCACACATACCATCCTCAGAACTTTTCTGCTGCCAGTCAGAACACCAGCTCTGACCGTCAGTCATACTGATTCCAACTTCTCCTTTCAGATAAGTGCCCCGTCGGGGAATTTTTTTTTCCTGCTATTAATTGCCATCCAGGAAGGGCAAGTGGCAGTGTGGAAGACAATTTCCACATAAGGACGGCCATAACCAGTGTCTTTTCTAGGTCCCACCCACGACCATAAGTCATGCAGTATTTGTCAGTTGTTTGTTTAAGACCATTAGAAGTAGGCTTTAATTACTTGTGTTATAATCTGGAAAACCAGCAGCTTAAATAGTTAACTCAGCACTTGGAGGGTTCTTTGAGGCCTGAAGCCGAGCCACTGAAGCACAAGGCCAAGAAACCTCAGCCTACTCCTTCTGCTGCACCTCACACATCTAAGCTGACCCCACTTCTGAAGTCATCTTGACTTCTGCCGAGAGCATGTCTCTAGAGGTGGAGCAGACGTTCAGTATGGATGTCGAGGGGCAACTGAGGCTCAAATGCATTGAGGAACCTAGGAGTTTACCACAAATGTCTGCTGTCGGTCTGCCCCAGCCTGAAACCCTTAGAACTCAGGCATTCATCCGGACCTCTGACGTTGCATAAGATAGTCTCTCCAGCGAAAAAAAAAACATAAAACAAAGTATGCCTCCACTGCTAAAGATGCTCCGGCAGATTGGCAGACCTTCTCGTAGTCTTTTTTCAGGCCTTCATGGCTCTTAAGCAGTCTACCTGTCAGCCTTCCCCGACCCAGCCTCTCATTTTTCCCAGAAAAGGGCTAGGACCCAGAAACTTCAGATGAATCTTCTGATGAAGTTGAATCTTTAGAAAAGTCTGCTCAAATCCCCTCTCCTCAGGAACATGTCTCCCCTGAGGAGGAGTCGGTGGGTGGAGATTCTCCCATGGAGGAAATGGCCTTCGGGGAGACCATCGTGAAAAATGTGTGAACATTTTAAGTGGGATTCTTCTGAAATTTCAGAAGTCCAAAAAAGTTATTACCAGCTCCTGCAAGTGGACCTTCCCAGCTCTTCTGCAGTGGCACCAGTACATCAGCATTTTTGGATGCATTCCACCATACATCCCAAAACCCAGACTCAGGCTCCAGCTCTGAAAAAGCCAGACCATTTCTACAAAGTCCCTGAGGACTGTCAATTTCTTTTAAGGTGCCCTGGTGCAGATCCAGCAGTTATCTCTCTCGCCACTGACAAGCCTTCTAGGATGCTTCCTTCTACCTCCCTTCTCCCATTGGACAAGGAAAGGAGAACTCTGGAAAGGTTAGTGAAAAAGGCATACAGTTCAGCCACTTTGGCTTTCAGAGCCATCAGCTACCGGACACATATAACTAAATACTCCCCTAAAATTTATGGTACAAGCAATGTCTGATGTTCTTCGTGTTTCACTGTTGCAGTCATCACATTTGGGTTATCTGCTTGCAGTAGCCCTCTCGGCCTGATTAACAAAGTCTTGGGTCCTGCGTCATTTGCTGTCTCTTTTTCTGTGACGTCAGGGGTATAAAACATGCAGCTGATGCCATTACATCAGTCTTTCTTGCCGTGCAGTGCCCGAAGCAGAAGCAGTTTGCAAGTGCCGGTCAGCCAACTCCTGAAATTTTCGTTTTTGAGTTTCAGAACCGAAGTCTTCAACTAAAAGCTAAGTACCACGTTGGGGAAACTTTTTCTTGCTCTAAACTGATGTCAGGAAAAGTAAATAATTGCATTTCTTGTGGAAAGCAAATACCTCAAAGATTTTCATTCGTACTGTATTCCTTGCCTAGGCCCTGACCACGACGTACCTCGCTGTCGGTTTTGTGCCTTATTTAAAGCACGAACTATCGTTCGTCGGTATATTTTCGCTTCTAAATATTTTGGTGCTCGGTTCAATTATCCAGATATGTCTTTGGTAAGCCATCCGACTACTGACATTCCGAAAAAACGCGAAGATAAAGACAGAGACAGGCTGCCTAGGTCCAAAGCTGCCGACAACGCTTCTCCTAAGCCAGTCGCCAGTTCGCCGGTACTCAGTGAGGCGCAGGCCTCTACTGAGACCCATTCGGAGTCCGGTATGCTGCGAGATGCTTCAATTGTGGAACCTGCGGATGTCTCTACCTTGGTTGGGTCCAGAGCCGCTCTGCAGGCACCGGCTTCTGAGGGTGTATTCAGGCCTACTGACTTGCATATTAAACCAACGCCATCTTTTTCTTCAAGGCCTAAAGCTCGAACCATGCCTTGAAAACTGATGCCCAGACCGCGTGGTCAGGCCTCTATGCCTAAAAAAAAACAAATAAGAATGGCTGAAGACCTTATTACTTTAATCAGGGGAAGTCAACTTTCCCCCTCTAAGAGACCTAGGACTGAGTTTGCTTATGATACTTCTGACCAGGATTCTGAAATTTCTGTTTCCTCTGATGACCAGGATTTACCTTTATCTACCTATGAGGATTCTGATGCTGAGGACTCTATTCCCTCTGCTTCTTCCCGGGGGATTTCTCTTTTGGTGAAACCTTGCATACTCTTGGGGAGTATTTTCTTTGGGAAAGTCAGGATTTCTCTGATTCTAAAAAGAGGCTTAGGGATTTCTTACTCCTGCCCCAGCACAGGCCTTTGGCTATCCCTCCTGTACTAGACATTGTTGATGATGCCTTTTTGGAATCTAGTTTGGCCCCTGACTCTTTACCTCCTGCTCCCAGAAAACCTGATAGATATTACAGGGTTCCTGACTCTCACAAGTTCCTTTTCAAAAATCCTACTGTGGATCCTGAAACCATTTCACAGTGTCCCAAGAGCATCAAAGCTACTACAGCCAAAAATCCTACCCCTTCTGATAGACTCCAGGGCACTGGATAGATGGGGTAAGAAGGTATACACTTCTGCAACTTTGGCCATTAGGGCCTTAAACTGCCAGTTTCATATGTTAAAGTATCAGCAGCATATTTTGGATTACTTAAACAGAAAATGATGTTGATTCCTGATTGTGCTGAAAATAAGGATTTACAGATTTGATGCATTCTGCTGAACAAGTTGGAAAACATATTTGCAATGTGGTTTTGATTCACTAGAAGCATCTTGTAGAGCTGCTGTCACTGGGTCTGTACTTGGAAGGCATGCTTAGCTTAAGGAGCAATCCTTGCCAGATCATGTTAAAGCTAAATTAATGGATGCTCCCTTAAATCAGGACCGCCTGTTTAACAATAAGGCAGAAGTTCTTAAAAAGCTGGAGGAAAAAGCTAAAGCTATGCAAACTATTCAAGATTTCTTACAAGTACAACCTCCAAGATTTAGTAGGCATTGGCCTTCTAAGAATTTGACCTTTCCTGCCTCTTCCATGCCTTCTCAGTCCAAACCCCAGACCCAGCAGAACACCCAGGCTTCAGTCCCAGGGTACACACAGGACTAAGCAGTGCCCCCCCCCCTTCCAAATCTGGGAGTAGTAAAACTCCCCTCATGGTAAACTGTCTCAATAACTTCATTTTAAAACTTCCAAGCACTTCTCAGTTGACTGCCCCTTTGGGGGGAAAGATTGCCCTACATGCAAAAAACTGGGAGCTCATTACCCAGGACAAATGGGTTTTAAATATAGTGTCCCAAGGATACAGATTTCACTTCCACACGTTACCAACCCCAAACGGTTGGCCAGATCTACCCCCAAATCAGTGGGCATAGGCTCAAAAGCAAGTACTCTCTCTCTTAAGCATAAATGCTGTTCAAACTGTACCAGAAGAGGAAAAGGGACAAGGTTTCTACTCAAGAATTTTCCTGGTACCCAGAAAAGGCGATTCATGGCATCCTATCCTGGACCTGTCTACTCTAAACACCTTTTTGGTGATTCCAAAATTCAAGATGCTGACTCTTCATCAGTTGCTTCCTATGCTAGGAAAGGATGCTTGGTTGGCAACACTCTTTAAAGGAAACATACCTGCACATCTCAATCAGGGAATCTAGCAGAAGATACCTACGCTTCAAAGCATGCTACACGCACTGTCAGTTCTCTGCACTGCCCTTTGGCTTATCAACTGTTTGCCTCCTGCTAGAACTACCAATTGGACAAATTTTGCATGAAGAGTCCCACAAACAAGCTTGGAAAGTGGATGCCCTGTCCTCCAGCTGGAAAAACCTATCAGTTTATGCCTTTCCTCCCCTGCCTCTCATCTCCAAAGTGCTGCTCAAGATCAAACAGGACAAACCAAGGACGATATTGATTGCACCAGACTGGCCACGCCAGCACCGGTACCCCCTCTTGCGCAGTGTCACTGTTGGCCCCATGGCACCTGCCTCTTTCCCCTACCCTGTTGTTTAAGGAGAACCAGATTCTGCACCCTATGCTTCAAACCCTGAACCTGGCAGCCTGACTAATTACCTAATCTCTCCCTTACCATCACTCAGTAAACCAGTGATGGATATCATTTTAGAGGCAAGGAGGCCTAGTGCTACAAAATCTTATGCTGAAAAATGGAAAAGATTATGTGCCTGGAACCAATCTCAAGGGATGAGCACAGCAGCGCCCAACTTACCTCAGATTTTGCAATACTTAACTGAGATACAAAGGACTTTCTTTTTTCCTCCATCAAAATTCACGCCTCAGCCGTTTCAGCTCATTATAACACCGAACCACTCCTCTTCTCTCATCCACTGCTCAGGCAGTTCCACAGAGGGGCCAAAAATTTAAGACCACCCAGGAAAGCCCCAACTCCAGCCTGGGACTTCAATTTTGTATTGGAGAAACTCACTCTTCCTCCGTACGAGCCAGCTGCTAGTGCAGATTTAAAATTCCTTTCTCGGAAAACAGCCTTTCTTTTAGCAATCACTACAGCAAGAAGGGTATCTGAATTACAGGCCTTATGGCAGTGGAGCCTTTCATCATCTTTCATGCGGACAGGGTGTCCCTTGGAACCAATCCCTCCTTCATGCCCAAAGTGGTAATCCAGTGTGGCTCTCAGTCAGTCCATTCACTTGCCAACCTTCTTTCCTAATCCACAGAACAAAGGGGAACGAATACTGCACTCCTTAGATGTGTACAGACAACTTAGATTTTACTTGGACAGGACTAAACCTCAAAGGAAATCTGAACAACTGCTGGTGGCATTTGCTGCAGGGGCAGGGGGGAAGGCTATCTCAAAGCAAACCATTTCTAAGTGGATAGGCCATTACATTAATTTCTGCTATAAGCACCATGGAAAACCTATCCCACAGGGGATCAGACCCCATTCAACCAGGGCTGCATCTACCTCTACAGCCTTTCTCAGAGGTGGTCCTACCAGGGACATCCTAGAAGCTGCTACTTGGAGTTCTGTACATACCTTCACCAAGCATTACCATTTGCCTATTTTCTCTAAATCCAGAGCTGGCTTTGCCACTGCAGTCTTGCAGGATCTTGTAGCTGGTCCTAATGCTATCTAAATTCCTCCTCCCATCCTTAGCTTTGGGAATCTACCCAAATATGATGACTGCAACAAAGAAACACGAACATAGTGCAGTTGTGTACACTTACCATAAATGTAGATGTTCGAGTGTATTCACTGTTGCAGTCCTGGTTACCCTCCCTCCAGCCCCGATTTCTTTGGCTATACCTCTGCTCTCCTTTCCTATGCTTAAAAGCTTTTTGGTATATTTGCTTTTTTATTGGAGGTATAGCCTTTTGTGTGTGTGTGTGTGTGTGTGTGTGTGTGTGTGTGTGTGTGTGTGTGTGTGTGTGTGTGTGTGTGTGTGTGTGTGTGTATACATACATATATATATGTTTTATTGCTTCCCATTAAGGGGGCATCTGAAATCGGGGGCAAGAAAAACTGATGTAATGGAGTCGGCTGCATGTTTTATACCCCTGACAACCTGACGTCATGGAAGAAGAGACAGCAACCGACGCAGGACCCACGACTTTGTTAATCAGGCCGACTGAGGGCTACTGCAAGCAGATAACCCAAATGTGAGGACTGCAACAGTGAATACACTCCAACATCTACATTTATGGTAAGTGTACACATCTGTACTTTATCTCATACCTCCCAGATTGAGCAAAGAAACGTAGCCCTGAATCTTTTAGGAGCTTCTTCCCAAGTGCAAAGACCGCATCAAATGCAGCTATGATGCTGCTGATACCTGCTACTACAGGGTCAGTACTTAGAAGATTCTCATGCCTTAGACTTCAGCCACTGCAGGATGATTTCAAATCTAAATTAATGGGATGCCCCTCTGGACAATACATCCTTGTTTGGGCCAATTGCAGCTTCTCGTTTCAAAAATCTACCAGAAAATTCTAAGGAACTCGGAGCTAAAGCACCTATTAGTTTCCCTGGTGCCCAGGTTCCATAGGAATTTTCCCTCTAAGCCTGTCTTTGTTCACAGCCATTCTCAGCACCAACAAAGCAAAGCTTCTTTGGGAGGTAAGAGACCACAAAGGACTAGGGTTCCTCAAGCACCACCTCAACAAAATCAGCCCTTTCTGGACAGAGCAGGGAGTATGTGACTACCCTGCAAACTTTCCCCCTCTCCCTCTGCTTCGTAAATGCTCTCAAGACATGGCAAACCGTACCAAAAAGAATTGTGTCCTTTCCATAATCAAAAAAGGATACTTTATGGTTTGGCACTTCACTCCCACCTTTCAGGGCATTCCATAACCACCCAGAGAACAACTTCATCTATTTCCAGATCTCACCATGGATTTGTGGCAGGCTGCATTCATAGAGTTCCCTGTACCTCCTAAGGGAAAGGATTTTATTCAAGAATGTTCCTAGTGCCCAGAAAGGATGGCCCCTGGAGGCCAGTTCTAGACTGGCATTTTCAGTTTTCTACATTGCCCTTTGGTGCCTCTCTACAGCCCCAAGAGCTTTCATAAAATGTTTGGCTCCAATGATTGCTCACTATAGGCTCCTGGGTATCCACCTTTTCCCACACCTGGATGACCTGCTTTTAAAGGCCCCAAATTCTCGAGTTCTTTAACAGAACCTACATACAGACTACCATTACCTTTCTGGGAAATCTGGGGTTCACAAACTTCAGAAAGTCGACCCTCACCCCATGCCAAGACCAATTTTTCTAGGCTGCCAAATCCAAACAGACACAATAAGAGTGTCTGTCTGTGCCACCCCAAAAGGCAGAAGACCTTCAGGCCTTCTTTTTATCTCTCCACCTATTAAACCACATCACAGCCAGGGACTTCCTCAGGGTACTAAGTTTTATGCCCTCAACCATACCCATGGTTCCCCTGGCAAGGCTACACATGAGGAAATTCCAGTGGCTCCTCAGATCTGTTTGGACCCAACACTCTCATCCACTAGAATACCTCATTCCCCTCATCCCATGCCTGAAGTGGGAACAGGTAAAACTAAACCCATGGTTACCTCTACATCCTCTAGACCCAACCCAATAACTTTACACAGATGCATCAGACATTGGCTGGGTAATGGCCCTGGGCAAATTTACAGTCCAAGGAAGGTGGTCCCTCTCTCAGAAAAGTGAACACATCAACATAAGGGAGATGTGAGCATTGTTCCTAGCCTTACAAACCTTCCATTCCCTCCTTCAGTCCAAGGAAGTCTTCCCCAGTCTTCCCTAGTCTTCCCTCCTACACCAGACACACTAAAACTGTTAACTGATGATATGACTCTACTCTGGTATGTGAACAAGCAGGGGGGAACCATATCTTATCTCCTGTGCAGACTGGCTGTCCTTGTGTGTGAATTCCTAGCTCAATGCAACATGCCAATCCAGGCAGTGTATATTCCTTCCAATGGAAATCTTGTGACAGACTCTCTGAGCAGGTCCTGGACCCAACCTCATGAATGGATGCTTCACATGGATGTGTTTCTGGACATAGTCCACCAATGGGGTACTCCACATAGGTTGGTACTAGGCTATCAGCCCTAGGGCCTATACAAGCCTAGACGTAACAATTCCCTGGCTATTTCTTCCCACATTATTTACTTTCCTGGACCCCTGTCTAGCAGGGCGACTGACGTGATCCCCGGGGTGAATTTCCTTTCTCCCATTCAATCGTCAAGGTTCCTCTTGAAGAGGTCCAAAGAGGCACTCTGCTTGACATGTATGGGCAATCTATTCCAGAGTCTGGGGAGTCTCTGGGTCAGGAACCTATCCCTCCAGCATGTTTTGTTTATTGTGATGACAAGGTTTAGATCCCTGGAGCGTGTAGCTCTGAGGGATTGGGATTTCTTTAAGTGTAGCATGTCCAACAGTTCTGGGTTTGACATGGCCTTGTATGTTGACTTTTTTGCCTCCCCCATGAACAGGCAACTTCCATAATTCTGGGCCAGAGTCCCAAGTCTTCTGGCCTAGAAAGTGGATGCCCTCCCCTTCTTGTGGAAGGGGATGTTCCTGTACTCATTCTCCCCTTCCTCTAATAGCAAAGGTCCTGCTCAAAGACCGGCAGGATCAACCAAATATCTTGCTGGTGACTCCCTTTTGGCCAAGACAGCATTGATTTCCCCCTTCTCCTGTATTTAGCCAAGGGCTATCACCACAAGTTACCCCACAGAGTGGACCTTCTCAGACAGAACAGAAGATCCCTTGTGCATCCACACCTCCTGTCAACACTACAGCTGACTCTGTGGGTGATGTTTCCATTCAGACACTTTTTCTTTGAGGACGTGCTCTGGGTTTTGCAAGAGGCCAGAAAGCACAACACTAGAAAGTCTTAACATTTCCAAATGGAAAAGATTTTCACTATGATGCGTCAAGAACCAAGACCCACTAGCAGTGGGAATACCACTGGTTCTGAAACATTTGTGTGAGCTGCTCTCAGCTGGCCTGGCTTATTCATCAGTTAAAACTCACGTCAGCTATTTCTGCTTGTCTGCTTTATCTGCCCATCTAGCATCCAGGTTTGAAGTAAAACAATTCCTTAAAGGCGTCCTCCACATCAGGCCCCCCAGGAAACCTATTCCTCCTTCTTGGGAACTGAATTTTGTTCTAGAGAAGTTGATATTGTCCCCATTTGAACCCCACTGCTTCAGCCTCCCTCAAACATTGCTCATAGAAAACTGTCTTGCTAGTAGCTCCGATCTCAGCTAGAAGGGTCTTAGAACTCAAGTCCTGATGACTGTTCCCCCAAACTTGGCCTTTCATAAGGACAGGGTATAATTGAGAACAAACCCTTCCTTTATGCCCAAGGTCATTAACGAGCTATCCCTTAAGCCATCTATTCAACTACCAACCTTCTTCCCCTGACCATAAAATCACAGTGAGAGGATTCTGCACTCACTTGATGTTCACAGACAACTGAGATATTACCTGGACAAGACAAAAACCCTCAGGAAATCTGACCAGCTTTTTGTTAATTTTCACCCCAGAGCTGCAGACTATCTCCTTTTGCTACACTCACCATTGGAAAGGATCTTGCTGCACCTGTGAAAGCCCATTCTACCAGAACTATGGCATCATCAAAGGCATCCCTCAAAGGACTGGATAACATGGACATCCTAGAAGCAATCATCTGGTCTAGTATTCATACCTTTACCAAACACTACAAGCTGGATGCCATCTCCAGAGCTAGAACCAGTTTTGCCAAAGATATTTTACATAGCTTCATAGAGAGTTCCTCTGCTCCTTCATTCCCTCTTGAGCTGTGGTATTCTCCCTTAAGTAAAGAATACTGCAAGAAATGAATAAAAGGATATAGAAAAGTTGTGTAAAATCTTACCGTAACCATAGATGTCCTTCTCTTAACTGCTGCAGTATATCCCTCCTGCCTTCCCTACTGGTCTCTTGTCTTTCCTGGATCTATTCACTTTCCTCCTGGAGTATTCATTTTGGAGGATGGTACGTACGTACATCCATTTTATGGCCTATGTCTGACTGCAGCCAGCATCAGACATACCACATACCCTTTAGTGGCAAAATACTTTTGTATACTGGCCAATGTCGGGTGCCTTCTGGTGGGGATATCACTCAAGTAAAGAATACTGCAGCAGTGAAGAGAAGGACATCTGTGGTTATGGTAACATTTTACACAACTTTTCTATATCCAAACTGCAATATTAGAACACCATTCTAGGAAGTTTTGGAGAAGCTAACCAGCATAGTTTGCTAGCCTGCTGTTTTTGTACAGCTGTTGACTGTGTTGCTGTTCCCTGTGTATCTTTAGCAAATGAACAGCCCACAAAGAAACAAAATGCAGCCTCACCATGAGTAACAGCACTGTCATGGAATTAATCTGTTGTTCATTTATTTATGCAGTTTGTTAACTGGGGTAGAGCACTAGTCCCATTGGACCATTTTCATTCTCACCCCAGAATGCGAACATACATCAACTGGAAAAATAAAAATAAATGAAACCTTAAGTGAGTACAGGTAAAACAAAGAAATAATGAATATATTATAAAAAAAATAATTTCAGAAGGTAGTCAACAAACTATACAGTATCTACATAGGGGCATATTGGGCATTAAAGGAGATGCTTTAGTGAAAATGACAGGCAGCATGTGTCTGTGATTTGGGAGACTAGGTGATTTGACCTGAAACACAGCATTTACTAGTAGCTTGTGCTGTGAAAGGTTCTTTGAAGTTGTGCATGAAAGGAGGAGTAGTAAGATTTCAGGAAAGATACCTCCAGAGCTTGGATCCAAGGTAGAAAGGGAGTGGTTAGAGCACTGAAGTCTGGTTTTAGGTGCTTGCAAGAGAGACCGTGAGTGGCTATGTGATGGAGGCTGCTTAAAGTAAGCTAGATGAAAGAGAAAGGAGTTGGCTAGTGTAAGACGGTGGTGATCATAATTGTGTGGAAAGGGTAATGGAGCTGCAGATGGAGTTTGAGATTATTTGGATGGTGGTAGTTTCTTTTGGAGGCAGATGCTGCAAGAGGTAAAAGTTAAGTGAGGGAACAAGCCAGACTTCTTGGTATCTGAAGGTGTTATCCTGCTCAATGTTATTGTTAAGGTTGTCAAGAATAAGAAGTGAGTTGAGGTTCTGTTGCTTTTCAGTGGAGGTTCTGAAGGGCATAGTTGTCGTAGTTGGAGTTATGTTGTAGTTTTTTGCTATTGAGCCAGTTAAGGAGGGAGAGGAAACTTTTGGTGCAGATTATGCTGGACTGAGTGGGTTGTGTGGCTGGAGCTAAAGATGACCATGGCAGTTTATAGTAAGACTGTAAGTTGGAGAAGGTAGAGTTTTTAAGCTTATTCTTAAAAATGTAAAAAAAGATGAGAGGCTAGTATGGAGCTTTGAGGGACTCGTGTAAGTAAAGGAGTGGTAGCTGATGTAATGTTAGAATTTACTGAGAAATATTGGGTGGATAGGTTGTTTTGGAACCAGTGTATAGTGTTAGGGCTAATCCCATTGTCAGCGAAGTGAGTAAGTAGGATTTGGTGGTCAACTAGTTTAAAGGTTCTGGTAAAGTCTATAAATATGGCCTTTTTCCATAGCTAAATGTAAGGGATTTAGGGATTTAGTGAGGGATTGTGTGTGATTGTTCAAGCAGTTAGTGATGTGATAAGGAAGGCTTAGACTGGTGGATTCAAAGACAGGTTGTGTGAGCTTACATATGTTGAAAAGTTCAAGTATGCAATTTTGTGAGGGGCCAAGGAGATGGAGGTTAAAGTCACCAAGAATAAGATTTTTGATGCTCCAAATAGATGAGGTAGTCTTTCAGTTATGTCCTTGTTGAAGCCTCTTCATTTAACAGAAAAGATGATCTCTACTCTGTATTATTATTTTTAATTAGGAAAGTGTATAGGCTGCATTTTGCATTATATTACTGCCAGTATAAAACTTTCAGAGATAGAGTACCATCTTCTGTTGTGTAGTAAGGTGTGTGGAGTTATGTTGTTCCACACACACACGAGACTAAGCAATGTGCTGCTTCAGCAGTGTACTCTGAATATTCACTCTTTATAGTGTTCCAGTCAAAACCCTCAAGCTTGAAGTTAAGAAAAAGTACATAATTTGTTTATATGGCTTCTGAGATTGTTTACGGTTAATTAGCAGCTGTGAGTTGTCAGAATTTCTACAGGTGAATCATCTCCTGTACCTTGGACAGTATGTCCTGCACCTTTGTGTTATGTCATCAAATCTTGCTTTTTGCTGTTTAGATTACACAAGAGAACTCTTAAATCACTTTCTTGAAGCTGCAGCATTTTGTCTTTCTCTTCCATACATCAGAGCTAGGCTGTGTAATTTAAAGTTTAATGCATACTGAGAAAACAAAGTCCATATTTTGTTGCATGAATCTGGAGTTGCTTGCAGGAAGTGCTCTGCACAGGCATACATTCTTTTTCACTACTGTTTCAGCGATATGTCTTCTACTTTCTTTGTAACTTTATGATGATTTTATATATATTGGGACTGCGTGGTTCCATGACAGCTCCACTTGTTAAAGAGCTGCCTGCCTGTCTGCGTCAAGTATGACACCAAGAGCAGCTGTAATTGTGTGATTCAGGCTTGGCAATGAAAACTTATTTTATCATTGCTAACCAAAAGTAGGCCTGTCCATTGAACCTTTTCAGCTATAGCCCAGACCACCAAACCACAAGGGTGAGGTTAGTCTAATATATGCAGACAACTTAGTGTAGTTAGTCAACCAGCATGCTTTGAATTAACAGATTACTCAGAGAAGACCCATCCAGACATAGGGATAACATGCAGACTCCACTCAAATGGTGACAGAAGGTTGGGATTGAACCCTTGAACCTAGGGTGGTGAGGCAACAATCTTTCCACTGAGCTACTGATCCATTCCCCCAACATGGACATAGCTGGTCGTTGTGCATTGAGTTGATTTACAAGCATCTCTCAGTTGTCCCAGTTCTGCAATGTATTGCTCTGCCATAGTATACTGTTCTGCAGTGTATTGCTCTGCCACAGTATACTGAGAAAATTTTTATGGCGTATTGTATTCCGGATTTTGTTAACATGCTAAATTCAGACTTGTGCACTACAGTCCTCATACTGATCCCTATGATAGAAAGTCCACCTTTATGTGTGTACATTTTGCATGATTTGGACTTGTGACCAGGATTGTGCCTTTCTTAGTATGGAATGATAGAGCACCTGGAGGGCAGTTGTCATCAGGAAAGTTTGTGGATTCATTTGCTGCTGTGGTAAGCCCCTAGCAGACGATGCTGTGATGGCCCTAAACCAAAAAATGTAATGCATACGTACTAGATAATGGTCTTGAATGGTCATGTTTGTGGTAGCATTTAGGTGCACTCTTCATGAGTGCACATCAGGCATGGAGTGATTACAGTGTAGAGAAAAAAAGCCCCTTATTTTGTTGTGAAATCCATAGCTGATTGTCATCTTGTTCTTAAGCATAAAAATGTAAAATCTCTGGAGGAACAAATTAAATTACTACTAGCTAAGAAACAAAATGACAGGAACCATGGATGATAAAGTGGGTGCAGAAAAAGAATCCTTTTATCCAGAGCTGGATCCAGCACTAGGTGACATAATGAGTTTCAGTGCACATTCAGGGGATTGAGTTTCAGTGCATTTTCATGGAATTCTGAGTTTTAATCTGAGAGGTTTACTGATGTTCTTCATATTTCACTGTTGCAGTCATCACCTGTGCGTTTATCGCTGTTGCTGTAGCCTTCGGCTGGCCCGGATACCAGAGTCAATATTTTTCTGCGTCTGCTGCTGACACTTGCTGGCTGACGTCAGGTCGTCAGTGCTATAAAGGAAGGCAGCCAATGTCATTACATCAGTCTTTCTTTCCATGGAGCCCATTGCAGAAGCAGTTCACAAGTGTGCTGGTTAGTGTCTACCAGAGTTTGAATTACAGCTGAAACATCTAAAGCAAAGTACCCCGTTGGGGATCCTTTTTTCTTGCACTAACCGATGTCCGAAAAAGTTAACAATTGTCTCGCCTGTGGAAAGCAAATACCACACCGAGACTTCCACTCTTACTGCATCACTGGTTTAGGCCCAGACCACGATGTCCCCCTTTTCCAGTTCTCTGCCCTCTTTAACACAAGAACCGTTTATCATAGAGCGCTCTTCATAGCCAGGTATTTTCGTCTTCTGTCATTTTCCAAAATGACGTCTGTCAGCCAACAATCCATAGACCTTCCGAAAAAATGTAAGGATAAAAATAGAGACAGACCACACAAGGCTAAATCTTCCGATAACTCCACCACTAAGCAGGTCGTCAGTTTTCCGGAATTCAGTGAGGCACCCTCACAGCCCCTGATACCCGATTCTATACCCTCACAGGCCTCTACTGAGGCCCTTTTGGAGTCTGGTATGCTGCAGAAATCTTCTTTGTCTTCCGAGCCTTTGATTTCCTCTGTCTCTGTTGGTTCTGGAGCCGTGATGCAGGCACCGGCTTCAGAGGCGGTCTTTTGCACTACCAAATCTAGACTAAAACTGACGTCCTTTCTTCCAACTACTATTTCTCTCAGACCAGTGGATACTCTTAGGCCTAGCGGTAGGGCCACTCCTAAGAAAATTACCTCCAGCCACCATTTTACACCTCCTCCACCATCCCAAGCTCAAATGCTTAAAATGGCAGAGGATCTTATCACCCTTATCAGGGGTAGTCAGGCTGCACCTTCTAAAAGAAAAAGAGACCCTTCCCCTGAAATCCTGACAAAACAGGATTCTGAGGAGTCAGATTATTCAGAATATGAAGAGGAACAACCTCGTACTGCATATGAGGATTCAGATGCAGTGGAATCCCATTCCTTCTGCCTCCCCATCAGATCTTTCCTTGGGGGAAACCCTTCACACCCTCAGGGAACATTTCCACTGGGAATCCCAGGACTTCCCTCAGTCTAAGAAAAGACTAAGAGAGTTTCTAGACCTGCCCCAGTACAGACCGTTGGCTATACCCCCTATCTTAGAGGTGGTTGATGATGTCTTCCATGAATACAGCTTAACTCCTGACGCCCTCCCACCTACTCCCAGAAAACCTGACCGATACTACAGAGTACCAGACTCTCACAAATACCTGTACAGAAATCCTGCTGCAGACACAGAGTTTATTACACAGGGGCCAAGAAGAGCTAAGGCTAGTTCTGCAAAGAATCCTACTCCTTCTGACAAAGGGCTCCAGAGCTCTGGACAGATGGGGTAAAGAAGTATACACCTCTGCAACCTTGACTATCAGAGCACTCAACTGTCAGTTCCACATGTTAAAATATCACAACTCACTTTGGAACTTTTAAAACAAAAGATTTCTACCTTTCCTGACTGAGCCAATTCGAAAGAGCTACCCGATTTACTGCACTTTACTTGTCAAGTGGCTAAACACTCTACACTGTGTAAGTGACATCCTAGAAGCCTCAAGCAGAGCAGCAGTGTCAGGATCTGTCATTAGAAGACATGCATGGTTGAAGGAACAAACCTCTCCCTCCATTTCAAATCTAAATTACTTGATGCACCTTTGGATAAGGACCACTTGTTTGGAGAAAAAATAGAAGAGGTGCTTAAAAAGATGGAAGACTAAGCAAAATCTATGCAAACAGTAAAAGATTTTCTTCAGGTACTACCTCCTAGGTTCAGCAGGAATTTTCCCTCAAAACACTGGTCCTTTCCCACACCTAGCAGACAGGGGCAAGGTAAGCCCCGCAGGGACAGACCACCAAGACTCCTATCCCAGGGACAACAGAGAACCAATTAGTGGACCTCTCCAAAGGCAGGGAGTTCTAAGCCATCCCTGTATGGCAAACACTCTCAATGACTCCATCTCCCCATCTGCCCTCTTTTCACGCAAAAACTAGGAGGAAGGCTCTCCTTCTGCAAAGAGAAGTGGTTTTCTGTAACAAAGGACCAATGGGTCTTAAAGAGCATTTCTCAGGGATACAAATTTTCCTTCAACAAACTCCCAATTCCAAGAGGGTACCCAGGCCTACCTCCAAATCAGTGGGCAGAGGTGCTGAAACAAGTCCAAACACTCATATCCCAAGGGGCAGTAGAACCTGTCCCCTCAGATTAAACAGGCAAAGGCTTTTATTACAGACAATTCCTTGTTACCAGAAAAGAGGGCACTTGGCACTCCATCCTGGATCTTTCCATTCTGAACACCTTCCTGGTGGTCCCCAAATTCAAAATGTTAACTTTGCAGCAGCTACTGTCTATGCTGACAAAAAATGCTTGATTAGTTACCCTAGATCTAAAATATGCCTACCTCCACATCCCCATAAGGGAATTCTGCAGGAAATTCCTTTGCTTCAGAGCAGGCTCTCAACACTTTCAGTTCTCTGTGCTACCCTTTGACTTCTCTACTGCTCCCAGGGTATTCACCATAGCCTTTTGCAGAGAGAAAAATATACAAATTTACCCTTACCTGGATGACTGCTTCATTCAGGCAGAGTGCAAAGAAAAGCTCCTCGAGGACCTCCTCTTTGTCAAAACCCTCCTAACATCCTTAGGGTAGACCATCAACGAGAAGAAGTCAAAGCAAACTCCCTCCAGGGAGATAATTTTCTTGGGAGCTCTGCTGGATACAGCATCCCAAATGGCCTTCCTATCCCAGAGAAACAGCGTTTCCTCCCTCTTTATTTTGCACAGCTGGCTTCCAAAAGTCACCTCTCTGTGAGGAAATTCCTGGAAGCCTTGGTGTACATGGCATCCTGCATCCTTCGTAGTCCTCTGGCCAGGTTTCACATGAGAAAACTTTAGTGGTACCTAAATAATCTTTTGTGTCAGCACTCAGCCTCTAGAGACCTCTCTACCTCTGATACCTTGTATAAGGGACAAATTTCTCTAGTGGACAGGGGGCTGTGCCCAGAACAAGGGTCTTCCCTTCACCCTCCATCCAACCAAGCAGACCATTACCACCAACACCTCAGACATAGCTTGGGGTGCTCACCTAGAAGGCAGTTGCACCCAAGGTCTTTGGGATGCACAGCACCTTCCCTTACACATCAACCAGAAGGAAATGATGGCAGTACAAAAGGCTCTGACATCCTTCAAACCCCATCTCAAGCCAGGGGTTATCCGTATTAAAACAGACAACACCACAGTAATGTGGTACATCAACAAACTGGGAGGGACTCAATCTTGCCCCTCTGTACAGGCTAGCCATGAACCTGTGGCCGACGGCCTTGTCCATGGGACTATGTCTGATAGCACAATACCTACCAGGGATCAACAACACCCTGGCAGACTACTTAAACAGAAACCTACTGGACCCCCACGAATGGCAGCTCCACAGAAAAATATTTTTGCAAATCACTCAGGAGTGGGGGACTCCAGAGGTGGATGTCTTTGCTTCACATCCCAACCATCAGCTGAAAATAAATCTGTATCAGGGAGTACCACCACCTAGCCTGGAAGGTGGATGCCTTGACCTTCCCCTGGAACACCATCTTTGTGTACGCATTCCCTCCTCTGCCTCTTTATTCGCAAGGTTCTGATCAAAATAAGGGAGGAGAGGCCAAAGGCCATCCTCATTGCTCCTGACTGACCCAGGCAACATTGGTACCCTTGACCTTGCAGCCTCCCAGGCAGATTCCCCTGATCTCAGACCTCTTAATTCAGGAGGGGGGATGTTGCACCCAGACCTGCAGACTCTCAAACTATCAGCATGGCTTGTACTCTAAAGGCAAACAAGGGGGCCCATGTTAAGCAAACAGGTCTTAGGCATCATCATAGAATCCAGAAGGCCCAGCACCAGAAAATCCTATGCAGGAAAATGGGAAAGATTCTGCTCCTGGAGCCAGTCCAGTGGGGGCAATACCTCTCAACCTTCCATCCCTCTTATGCTGGACTATCTAGCAGAGCTACTTAAAAGTGGCCTCTCCTTCTCCTCTATTAAAATCCACGCCTCGGCCATATCAGCTCATTTTGATACAGAACAGCCCCTGTTTTCATATCCTTTGATTAAACAATTCCTCAAAGCGGCTTCTAATATCAGACCTCCCAGAAGGCCACCCACTGCAGCCTGGGACCTGAATTATGTTTTGGAAAAACTTACTTTACCTCCCTTCAAACCTGCTGCTTCAGCAGAACTAAGGTACCGGTTATGGAAGACTACTTTTCTCCTAGCTATCACTTCAGCCAGAAGGGTTTCAGAGCTACAGGCGCTGATGGCTATTGAGCACGTTATCATCTTCCATGCAGACAGGGTCTCCCTGAGGACCAATCCCTCCTTTATGCCCAAGGTGGTGTCTGATGCAACTCTCAGCCAGGCCATACATCTACCCACCTTCTTTCCTAACCCTCTAAACTAGTGGGAAAGAATTCTGCACTCACTAGACGTGCACAGACAGCTCAGATACTGTCTGGACCGTACTAAACCCTTCAGGAAAATAGACCAACTTCTTCTCAGCTTGCCCCAGGGGAACAGGTGAAGCCCATTTGCAAATGGATGTCACACTGTATCCATTTCTGTTAGATTGCGTGGGAACCCCCCCAGGTCTATTCGCACCCATTCCACTATGTCAGCCTCCACTTCCACAGCATTCCTCAGGGGAGTTCCCACCAAGGACATCCTGGAAGCTCCCACCTGGACTTCTGTCCATATCTTTACCAAGCATTACCACCTACCTCTATTTTCTAAGGCTAGGGCAGGGTTTGCTTATGCACTTCTGCAGGGCATGCTGACCCATTCCTAGGTCTCTTACTGAGCCTATCACCCCTCTTCTCAGCTTTGGGAATCCTCCCACAGGTGATGACTGCAACAGTGAAACACACAAAGCACATAGTACAGTTGTGTATACTTACCATAAATGTAGATGTTCAAGTGTATTCACTGTTGCAGTCCTGGTTTCCCACCCTCCTTCCCCCTTGTATCTTCTTTCTTTAGGGAGACATAAGTTTCTAACAGTGGCTTTTAGCCACCAGGACCACTTCACCTTATTTACTTGGGCCTCTGATTGGTTAGGGCTAGAAAAACTGGTGTAATGGTGTCAGCTGCCTTGCTTTATAGCACTGATGACCTGATGTCAGCCAGCAAGCGACAGCAGCCGATGCAGAAAAACGCTGACTCTGGTATTCGGGCCCGCCGAGGGCTACCACAGCAGGGATAACCCACAGGTGATGACTGCAGCAGTGATTACACTCAAACATCTACATTTATGGTAAGTGTACACAACTGTACTTTGCTCATGCCAAGTCTGTTTTCAGTGTGCAACTAACAGTTTTGTTTAGCAAATGGCAGTCACTGTTTGTGCTGTAGAATTTGAAAGCAGTGTTAGTAGCATAATTGCCTTTGGTGCTGAAGACTGTGGATTGTACTCCCGCACCATGTATATGGAGTGCTGATATTGCCGTGTCATTTTGATTGCAGATTATTTGGTGCATTTTAGGGGGGGGGTGTTCTGCATTCCTGAGTGTGTCCTGCTTTGTATGAGATGCCTAGTAACTATGAACTTGTCATTTTTTTCAGTCATTCCCTATTACAGTATTACCAGCTTACCAATTTTTTTTTAATGTAACATGGGCAATTAATTCAAGGGCAGCAAGTACTGAATTTGCAGATGAAACACTGAAATGTAAAGTTGCTTGCTAGTAGCAACTTCTTTGTTAGTTACATATCTCTTTAATGTGGAATTACTCAGATGACTTTTATATCTGCAGAGATTGTGCTTATTGACTGATACTGGTGGATTGTAATGACAGAAGTCTAAATGGTGTTTGGTTAAAATGTTCTGAAATGGGCAGTTTTGTCATTCACCTTCTTGATTGAACTTCATATGAAACAGTAGCCTTTTTAGAAACTGTCCTTAATTATAGTATGTCACCCCCCTCCAAGTGTTAATGTTAAAGGTATGAAATGTTTTTATAAGTTGATGTTTTTATAGTCTAGCATGAGGGTAATGTTTTCCTTCCTTTTTATTTGTCCTGGGTTGATGAGGCTTAAATAATTCTTTCTTTCAGTGCCAGAAATCATCATTTTGGAGATGCTCCAGCTCATGATGTTTTCATTCAGCAGGCCTACAGTTCTGTTTCTTCTCCCAGATAGTTGTCGCAGAAAAAAGGATGAGGAAACCTTGGTCCTTGATTGTCTTGGAGCTTGCCCTAAAGGGTTCCATTTTGCAGTCTGAAAGCACCTTGACTCTGCCCTTTCAGATTTTGTAGAGAGAGAAAAGTTCTTCAATGTACCAGAAGAGCAGCATGCCATGCTCTGCAGTTCTAACTGCAGACTGCTGTGTAATGTCTTTTGCCTGTTTGCTGATCACCAAATAAGGAATCCAAGGCTTTGAACATTAAGGGCAATGGGATTTTCATATCAGTTTTAATTTTTTAGGATCTCTAAATTGTTTCCCTCACCTGTCCGACTTCTTCCAAGTCTCATTTGTTCGTCTAGCACTGCAAAAAATGGTAGAGCTTCCTTCTTCAAGAATTGCTGAGTTTCTTGAAAAGACATGAGTATGCTCACTTTAGTGCCCTTTCATGTTGTTTCCTGTAATTTTTATTACACTGATGATGTTACATGAGTGGCAATCTCTGGTATCTGTACCGGGTAGTGTGGCTTAGTTTAATGTGTCAGGCTGATGTTCTTTGTGTTTCACTGTTGCAGTCAGTACATTTGGGTTATCTGCTTGCAGGTAGCCCTCAGTCGGCCTGATTAACAAAGTCTTGGGTCCTGCGACAGTTGCAGTCTCTTCTTCCGTGACATCAGGTCGTCAGGGGTATAAAACATGCAGCCGACGTCATTACATCAGTCTTTCTTGCCGTGCGTTGCCTGAATCAGAAGCAATTTGCAAGTGCCGGTCGGCCAACTCCTGAAATTTTCGTTTTCGAGTTTCAGAACCGAAGTCTTGAACTAAAAGCTAAGTACCCCATTGGGGAAACCTTTTCTTGTTCTAAACCGATGTCAGTAAAAGTAAATAATTGCATTTCTTGTGGAAAGCAAATACCTCATAAAGATTCTCATTTGTACTGTATTCCTTGCCTAGGCCCTGACCACGACGTACCTCGCTGTCGGTTTTGTGCCTTATTTAAACAATGAACTATCCGTTGTCTGTATATTTGCGCTTCTAAATTTTTTGGTGCTCTGTTCAATTATTCTGATATGTCTTTGGTAAGCCATCCGACTACCGACATTTCGAAGAAACGCAAAGATAAAGACAGAGACAGACCGCCCAGTTCACCGGTACTCAGTGAGGCACTTTCGCAGCCCCTAATACCCACTACTTCAGATTCGCAGGCCTCTACTGAGACCCATCCGGTATGCCACGAGATGCTTCAACTGTGGAACCTGCAAATGTCTCTACCTTGGATGTGTCCAGAGCTGCTGTGCAGGCACTGGCTTCTGAGGGTGTGTTCAGGCCTACTGACTTGCATATTAAACCGGCGCCATCTTCTTCTTCAAGGCCTAAAGCTCGAACCATGCCTAGAAAACTGATGCCAAGACCGCGTGGTCAGGCCTCTATGCCTAAAGAACAAATGAGAATTATTGAAGACCTTATTACTTTAATCAGGGGAAGCCAACCTTCCCCCTCTACAAGACCTAGGACTGAGTTTGCTTATGATACTTCTGACCATGATTCTAAAATTTGTTTCCTCTGATGACCAGGATTTACCCTTATCTACCTATGAGGATTCTTATGCTGAGGACTGTATTCCCTCTGCCCCCCAAGAGGATTTCTCTTTTGGTGAAACCTTGCATACTCTCAGGGAGCTTTTTCGTTGGGAAAGGCAGGATTTCTCTGATTCTAAAAAGAGGCTTAGGGATTTCTTACTCCTGCCCCAGCACAGGCCTTTAGCTATACCTCCTGTACTGGACATTGTTGATGATGCCTTTTCGGAATCTAGCATGGCCCCCGACTCTCTACCCCCTGCTTCCAGAAAACCTGGTAGATACTACAGGGTTCCTGACTCTCGCAAGTTCCTTTTCAAAAATCCTACTGCGGATCCTGAAACAATTTAACAGGGACCCAAGGACATTAAAGCTACTACTGCCAAAAATCCTACCCCCTCTGATGGAGACTCCAGGGTGCTGGATAGATGGGGTAACAAGGTATACACTTCTGCAACTTTGGCCATTAGGGCCTTGAATTGCCAGTTTCATATGTTAAAAGTATCAGCTGCATATTACTGGATTGCTTACACAGAAAATGATGTTGACTCCTGATTGTGCTAAAAATAAGGATTTACAGGATTTTATGCATTCTGCTGAACAAGTTGGTAAACATACATTGCAATGTGGTTTTGATTCACTAGAGGCATTTTGCAGGGTTGCGGTAACTGGGTCTGCACTTAGAAAGCATGCTTGGCTTAAGGAGCAATTCTTGCCAGATCATGTTAAAGCGAAATTACTGGATGCTCCCTTAAGTCAGGGCCACCTGTTTGGCAACAAGGCAGAAGTTCTTAAAAAGATGGAGGAAAAAGCTAAATCTATGCAAACTGTTAGACTTTTTACAAGTACAACCTCCAAGCTTTAGTAGGCATTGGCCTTCTAAGAATTGGTCCTTTCCTTGCCTCTTCCAGACCTTCAGTCCAAACCCAGATCCAGCAGAGCACCCAGGCTTCAGTCCCAGGGGATGCACAGGACTAAGCAGTGGGGGAGCTCCACTTCCAAATTTGGGAATAATAACTCCCCCTATGGTAAGCTGTCTCAATGACTTCTTTTTAAAACTTCTAAGCACTTCTCAACTGACTGCCCCTTTGGGGGAAAGATTGCACTTCATGCAAAGAACTGGAGACTCATTACCCAGGACAAATAGGTTTTAAATATAGTGCCCCAAGGATACAGATTTCACTTCCAGACGTCACCAACTCCAAGCGGTTGGCCGGATCTATCTCCAAAACATTGGGCAGAGGCCCCAAAGCAAGTACTCTCTCTCTCTCTTTAGCATAGAGGCTATTAAATTGGTACCAGAAGAGAAAAAGGGACAAGGTTTCTACTCAAGATTTTTCCTGGTACCCAGAAAAGTCAATTCATGGCGTCCTATCCTGGACCTGCCTACTCTAAACACCTTTTTGGTGATTCCAAAATTCAAGATGCTGACTCTTCACCAGTTGCTTCCTATGCTAAGCAAAGATGCCTGGTTGGCAACACTAAATTTAAAGGAAGAGTACCTGCACATCCTAATCAGGGAATCTTGCAGAAGATACCTACACTTCAAAGCAGGCTACACGCACAAAGCAGGCTACATGCACTATCAGTTCTCTGCACTGCCCTTTGGCTTGCCTACTGCACCCAGGGTATTCACAAAGTGCCTAGCACGAGTCATTGCATTTTGCAGGCAAATAAATATTCAAGTATACCAATACCTGGACTATTGTCTAATTCAGGCAGAAAACCAGGACATACTTTTGAATCATCTGGCTTTTGTACAGAGGGTGCTAACTTGTCTGGGATACACCATAAACAAAAAGAAATTATACCTGGTACCCTGTCAACAAATTATATTCCTGGGAGCAAGCTTGAATACCACTTCCCAGATGGCTTTACTCACGCCAGAGAAACAAATTCACTTGACAACCTACTTCAAGCAAGTGGTCACAAAAACCCTGCTATCTGCAAGGCAAATACTACAAGCCTTGGGGTTCATGGCCTCCTGCATTCTTCTAATTCCGTATGCAAGACTGCATATGAGGAAACTACAATGGTATCTAAATGGTAAAATGGTATCTATGTTGTCAACATTCTCAGGATCTAGAAGCAATAATTCCTATTATTCCTTATCTACGTCTAGAGTTCCTTTGGTGGGCAGAGGCCTGCCACCAAAACAAGGAACTACCATTCACACTACCCCCTACCGCCCCAAACCCTAACAGACGCCTCAGACTATGCATTGGGGGGGGGGGCACACCTGGCAGGGAAGTGCATTCAGGGCAAATGGAACAGAATTCAATTGCACCTTCACATCAATGGCGCGCAGTAACAGTTATCCCACTCCACAAAGGGGGAGCCACCACTGATCCTGGGAACTATCGACCTATTAGCCTGACGAGCCTGGTCTGCAGGGCCATGGAACGTATCATCATGGAACTCCTAAACAAAGACATTGGTAACCTCCAAACTCTGGATCCCACCCAGTTCGGATTTGTGAAAGACAGATCATGCCTCCTGAACCTGATCAACTTCTTTGAGGCAGTCACCAAAGCTGTAGGCGAGGGTAAGGTAGTTCACACAACCTATCTTCACCTCGCCAAGGCTTTCGACACCATCCCCCATTCTGGAATTATAGCTAAACTCACTAAACTAGGTATAAATCCCTGCATCACAAGATGGGTTGCCAACTGGCTCACTGACAGAACCCACACTGTAAATGTTGCAGACTCCAAATCTGACCTCAAAGCAGTGACAAGTGGAGTACCACAGGATTCCGTCCTGGGACCTCTCCTGTTTGGTATCTACTTCTCTGAAGTACTGGCTAACACAGAAGGCCTCTGGCTAACGAAGTTTGCAGATGACTGCAAACTAGGAGCCATAGTCAAGTCCCCAAATGATGTGGACATCCTACAGAAGGACCTCGCTGAGACAGATGCCTGGTGTCAGAGCCATGGCCTCAAGCTCAATGCCAAAAAGTGCAGTGTCATCCCCTTTGGTAAAAACTCTGTACCCATGAACTACCACATAGGCAGCAATCTACTTAACACCGAATGTGTGATAAGAGACCTTGGGACCCAGGTGGACAGTAGTCTCTCCTTTGATAGTCACATCGCCACAGTAGTCAGGAAGTCCTTCTACGTGGCACACCTCATCATAAAAGGGTTCTCATTCAGGAAAAAAGAGGTCATTGTTCCCCTCTACTCGACCCTCATTAGACCCATTGTAAAGTACAATGCCCCTTTTGGAATGTACCTCACAAGACATCTGCAACAGCTGGAAAGGCCACAGAAGTACCTCACAAAGAGGATTACTGGCCTCAAACAAATGCCCTACACTGACCGCCTCAAAAAACTCCAGCTTTACTCTGTAGCATATCACCTACTCTGAGGTGATCTCTGCCTAACATATAAAGCTATGTGAAACCTAGAGCTGTTGGGACATGCTACATCTAAAGAAATCCCAATCCCTCTGAGCTACATGCTCTAGGGACCTAAGCCTTGTCACCACAATGAACAGGACATGCTGGAGGGATAGATTCCTGTCCCAGAGACTTCCCATACTCTGGAACAGGCTACCCATCTATGTCAAGCAAAGTTCTTCATTAGCACTCTTCAAGAAAAATCTTGGTGAGTGGATGGGAAATAGGAAATACACCCCAGGGATCACTGGTGTGTCTCTGCTCAACAGTGGCACAGGAAAATAACTTTCTTGGGTGGCATAAGCCAGGGAACCTTGTTGGCTAGGCTTATGTAGGCCCTTGGGCCGATAGCCTAGTTACCTACCTATGAACCTAATCATAAAGAAATGTTAGCTGTACAGAATGCTCTGACAGCCTTTAAGGACCACATTCTTCCAGGACAATTAATGGTAAAGATGGGAAACACCACTGTTATGTGGTACATAAACAAGCAGGGGGGTACACATTCTTACCCCTTCTGCAGACTAGCCACGGCATTATGGAACACAGCCTTGAGCGCCCAAGTGCATTTACAAGCTCAATTACTGCCAGGAAAACTAAATACACTGGCAGATAGACTAAGCAGAACCCTCATGGATCCACACGGGTGGAAACGGGAACCAAGGATTTTCAACATGTTGACAAGCAAATGGGGGATCCCAGATATAGACCTGTTTGCCCCCCCCCCCCCCCCCCAGAACTACTAATTGGAAAGATGCAAGGACTCCCCACAGACAAGCTTGGAAAGTGGATGCTCTGTCCTTTCCTATCAGTTTGTCTTTCCTCCTCTGCCTCTGCTCTCCAAAGTACTACTAAAGATCAAACAAGACAAACCAAGGATGATTTTTGATTGCACCAGCCTAGCCATGCCAGCACTGGTACCCCCTTCTGCGCAGTGTCACTGTTGGCCCCATGGCACCTGCCTCAGATTCCTACCCTGCTGTCTCAGCAGGAGAACCAGATTCTGCACCCTCGGCTTCAAACACTGAACCTAGCAGCCTGGCTAATTACCTAAGCTCTCCTTTACCATCCCTCAGTAAATCAGTGATGGATGTCATTTTGGAGGCAAGGAGGCCCAGTACTAGAAAATCGTATACTGAAAAATGGAAAAGATTCTGTGCCTGTAACCAGTCTCAAGGGATGAGCACAGCAGTGCCCAATTTACCTAAGATTTTACAATACCTAACTGAGATGCTTCACACGGACCTGTCTTTTTCCTCAATAAAAATTCACGCCTCAGCCATTTCAGCTCATTATAACACAGAACCTCACCTCTTCTCTCTCCCACTGCTCAAGCAGTTCCTCAGAAGGGCCAACAATTTAAGACCACTCAGGAGAGCATCAGCTCCAGCCGTGGACCTTAACTTTGTATTGGAGAAACTCACCCTTCCTCCTTTTGAGCCAGCTGCTACTGCAGATTTAAAATTCCTTTCTTGGATAACAGCTTCCCTTTTAGCCATCACTTCAGCAAGAAGGGTATCTGAATTACAGGCCCTTATGGCAGTGGAGCCTTTCATCATCTTTCATGCGGACAGGGTGTCCCTCAGGACCAATCCCTCTTTCATACCAAAGGTGGTATCCAGTGTGGCCTTTAATCAGTCCATTCATTTGCCTACCTTCTTTCCTAATCCACAGAACAAAGGGAAACGGATACTGCACTCCTTAGATGTGCACAGACAACTTAAGATTCTACTTGGACAGGTCTAAACCTCAAAGGAAATCTGAACAACTGCTGGTGGCATTTGCTGCAGGGACAGAGGGGAAGGCTTTTTCAAAGCGAACTATCTCCAAATGGATAGGCCATTGCATTCACTTCTGCTATAAGCACCACGGAAAACTATCCCACAGGGGATCAGATCCCACTCAACCAGGGCTGCATCTACCTCTACAGCCTTTCTTAGAGGCGTACCTACCAGAGACATCCTAGAAGCTGCTATCTGGAGTTCTGTACATACTTTCACCAAGTATTACCATTTGCCAATTTTTTCTAAATCCAGAGCTGGCTTTGCCACTGCAGTTTTGCAGGGCCTTATAGCTGGTCCTAATGCTATCTAAATTCCTCCTATCCTTAGTTGTGGGAATCTACCCAAATGTAATGACTGCAACAGTAAAACTCGAAGAACGTAGTGCAGTAATGTAGATGTTCGAGTGTATTCACTGTTGCAGTCCTGGTTACCCTCCCTCCAGCCCCCTGACTTTGTTTGGCTATACCTCTTCTCTCCCTTTCAATGCTTAAACGCTTTTTGGTATATTTGCTTTTTTGTTTGAGGTATAACCTTGTATATTTATAGATTTAATTGCTTCCCATTAGGGGGGCACCTGACATCTGGGGCAAGAAAAACTGATGTAATGATGTCGGCTGCATGTTTTATACCCCTGACGTCACGGAAGAAGAGAGTAACTGACGCAGAACCCAAGACTTTGTTAATCAGGCCGACTGAGGGCTACCTGCAAGCAGATAACCCAAATGCAATGACTGCAACAGTGAATACACCCAAACATCTACATTTATGGTGTGTACACAACTGTACTTTCTGATGCTTGTGTTCAGGAAGAACTCCATTTGTTCAGACTTTTTTGAAACATAATTGTGTGTCAGCAGAAGTAGAACATTGTCTGTGCTGACTTGTGAGTGGTGAATAAAAGTCTTAATGATGTGTGAACCTGGCTATTTCATGTGTGAACCTGGCTATTTCATCTTCTTTCCCTGGCTTCTTATCTTCATCTCCAGGCTAACCTACACTGAATAGGGGAAAAGATTATTCATAAACAGAGAAGGCCTCCCAGCCTCAAAGTAAGGTAGTGCTTGAAGACAGACTCCCCCAGAGGGTCTGCTACACATTCTACCACTCAAAACTGCATGTAAAAGGGGCATTTGTCAGAGTTTGCTTCTCCTTGGAGGACTGTAGTGGACTGTGATCAGAAGTCCAGTTTGCTTCTCCTTGGAGGACTGTAGTGGACTGTGATCAGAAGTCCTACATGGGATTTCAAAAGATTATATATATTCAGTCTTTTAGGGCTCCCACCTCTGTTAAGTACTTCTTTTGGAAACCAGTCATTCCTGAGACCATTCCTGATTTGACTTGAGAGAGACCCCAAAGAGCTCTTCCTCCTTTGTAATGAAGGCAGGGCTTTGTTTTATAACTCTTCATAGAAGATGAGATGTTTTGCCTAGTGCTAGTCCTCAGCATATTCAGGAAACGAATTCAGTGAAAGTTCAGGCAGTTACTGCCCTCCCAAATAATAAGAAATCCCAAGCTTTGATCATTTTGGGCTCTACCTGTGCTGGTAAAGGGTTTCTGAATGATATCACTGGACATTGAGAACACTTGCGTACTTGGCACATCATTGTTTGAAAACTGTACAAGTTTGTCTGCAAAATGATGCCCTTTCTTATCTGCCACCAGATTTTTCACCAGACCTTGGGTTTTGGGAGCAGAAACCTTGCAGAACATTGTTCTGGTGTACTAATATTTAGATAACTTGCTACTGGTGGCTCTCTCTGAAGGCTTCCCTGTTTGAAGACCTTGACTGTGCTGCTGTTGCATTCTGTGTAAATCTACATACTCTGTAGGGCAGTGAGCACCCTTTAGTTGGACAGAGTTACTCAATCGGCAGTGATCCTTGTGGCCTACGTATAGTCCTGGACTGGTGAGGTTGTGTCTTTGGCAGTGTGGTGAGACAGTACTAATGAGTAGACTTCCACTGTCTTCTACATTATGGGCCCAGATGGCAGCTACTATCTTTATGGTTCTGCTGGTTCATCTCTATATGAAGGTGCTTCGTTGCACTGTAAGATGCCAGTTATTGCAGAGTTGCTTTGCTGTCATCGATTTCTTGGTAGTATACTCCATGTGCCCTGATTTGATGGATTGTCCCCACCTCATCTGGAACCATTATGTATTTTGGTGGTGGATGCTTCCGTGGCAGGTTAGGAAGCTCATGCTGGGTATCTCGCTGCAGTTAGAGGAATTTAAGACTTTGAGAGTGGGAGCTACATATACTTAAATATGTTTCTGCTGGTAGCAGCACTACTTACTACTCGGGCTTTGAAGAAAGGATTTAAAATCCAGGCCCTTCCTGATAATGTCAGACAACTAGCTAGTTTTATGACATAACAGCTAAGCTGAGATGTACTACTCTCCTACCTACTTTCTACATTAAGGAAGTGCAGGTTTTGCTGTAGACCAAGATCACAGCACCTTCCTGACGATTTTAACATCACTGGGAGTGAGAAAAACATTGCACCACATTTGCTGAATCATACCTTCAATTTTTTCTCAAGACTGGAGATGAGTGCCTGCATACAGAGAGTGTTCCAGAACTGTGACATCCTAAGATTGAAGTACTTGTCATGGGAGTGGAAAAGTATTTCCTAAATTCTGTTCCTTCCTGCAGCAGAACAGAATAGAGTGGGGAATGGATGCCTTTTTCATGTAGTTGACAAGAATACTCTTCAGTCATTCTCCTTGATGTCATACATGCTAATAAATTTGGAAAATGATCACCCAAGATTCATCCTCGAAATCCTATAGTAGCCTAGAAGGATGTGGTTTCAGCCAGTCAGGTCTCTGGTAGTACTCTGAGCCAAAGATTTGTCTCTTGGTCGAAGTGATGTCCAATTCCGCACCTAGGCCTGGGTACATCTCTGCCCTGTCATTGATATGTTGGAGGTTTTTAGACTGTCAGAAAGTCTTCATATGGGCAGACATCTATCTGCAGCCCCCTTTTCCCATTTTTGCAGATGGGGTTGAGGTGTCACTTCAACATTCGCAATCATCTAGAGCCAAGGTTCACACCAACAGATGGCTAGTCCTAGGCAGATATATTCCAATAAATTAAAAACAATGAAAATTCTTCAACTTAGTGGAAAAGTAGCTGCTGCTTACACAGTTGATGAACTTATCAGCTGTGACTGACCTATTTTAAACAGACCTGCAGCTTCAGGCCTAAATTATTCCGTATAATTGGGGCAGGTTTCTGCGGTCTTGGCACTTCATGACCTAGTAACAGAGCTGTGGCTCAACTCACACTTTACAAAACAAGCAGTTCTCGAAGTGGATGCTTCAAAACAGTATTCTTTACTTGCAAAGAAGAGTAATGCATTCACGTGTCCTTCAAACTGGATGGTAGATTGGCCTTGAATTTCATGTATTGGAAAATGCTGTTGTGGTGGCCATTACCTTTGATATCAGGACCTTCGAGATGCAGGATTGTATTTTTAGAAAAAAAAATCACTTGTCTTAAGTGACTGTGGCTGAATGGACTAGCTGAACCCCACCCCCTCCTAGAAGGACCATATGTGGCACATCGGTTGGTGAGATGTCCCTGATGGAGGCCAGATGGACAACCACTCATGAAGTAAGGTAATGGCCATGGACACATGGAAGGGAATCCCTCTTGCAGAAGTAAGGGAAGTCCTCTGTAGATGTCCCAGTCATGCCTTTCCCCCTAGCAATCTAGCAGGTTGCATGCAAGTTAGGACTGAGAGGAAACGAGAAAAATGTGAATCACCACTTATTGGCTGTCTAGATGACTGCCCATCAAGGTGACCAGTCAAACCCCAGTGATGGGGAATGTACAGGCTGATTGGCTGGGAGAGGGCTGACCATTGACAAGACAGCAGGGGCAAAATGCCTCACACGCAAAAAAGGTATTTGTGTGTTTCTTCTTTCATGTTTGACTAGGGTTTTGAGCGTTCTAAAATGTGTCAATGATGCATGTTATTAACTGGCTTGGGGCTCTCTTTCCTGGGTTTGGGGTGTAGAAATTGAAAGAGCTGTGTCAAGAGAGGCTGTCACGAAAGAAATCTGAGCTGCTACCCACTGCAGAGGGCACCTTCAAAGATTAGTTGATTTTGTAAGCACATTGCCAACATGTGGTGAGTTCATATTTAGCTACTTTGGTGCAATTTGTTGTTGGCTTATTTAATTTAGTCACCTGTATACTGGTTAGGGTGTTGGGGGGCACTGCCCTCTGAAACTCCATTTCAGTTCCTCATTTTCAAGATCCAGAGGTCCTAAAAAGTCAACCAAATGGGAGCCAAGGGAATATGAGAGAGCCAGCAGAGATGAAGCCATGGTGAGTACTTACTTGCACATCTGTAAAGATTTTTTTTCTTATCACCTACAACTTCATCTGTATATAGATATTTCATTTGGTTAATAGCTCTGAAGCTTGACTTTTGCAAAATGGAATCTTACCTTGAGAAAAGGATGTAGACCCATTTGGTTCTTCCCCTTTAGAGGTAGAATACTACTGATTTTCTAGAACAAGGTAACTTCTGCAGCTGTAGTAGTTAAAAGGAAGTGAAACAATTTTAGCCAGGCGCATTCAACTAGTGGGTGTCTGTGAATCTTGATTCCAGAAGTAGATGTGGTTAATTCATTTGATAATAAATGTTGTGAGTATAACAGACAGTGATACATGAAGTATGCAGCACATTGTAATTTACTGATTCTTTTAATGTAGGTCCACTCCCAGAAGTGATTGCTAATGGAGAATTGGAGGAGAAGGTAAGGTTTTTTTTTTTTTTTTTTTTTAAATTGCCACAAATTTGTTTTCATTGTCTTTAATTGGCTTGCAGTTGTGAATTTCAGCTACTTAGTTATACTGCAACAGTGTGCTGATTACTGTTCTCTGGACCTATCTGCAAGCTGCATCTCAGTTAAACAGGATACTTTAAAGGTTTATCTTCTGGTGTCTTACAAGCACCCTGTGTAGGTTTACATTTAAATATGTTTGTATTCCTGACACTTTGTACAATACCATTCTGAGACTTGCACTCTTAAGACCTACACCCCCTCCCGCATTTTCCTTGCAGAACTTTAAATCTTTATTTCTACTTGGGTAATCTTGGGTTTCTGCTGACTTACTCCCATTAACATTACCCTGCAAAGAACAGTGTATGTGTTCAACTTTCCTTATATGTAGGGTAGCATACACTCAGTCAGACCAACGCTGTCCCCACCTGAAACCCTCTTTAGCCAACACCACCTTTACTCCCACTGCCTAATAATTTCCTTTACAGTCATTCCCAGTGGAAAGGTTTGAGTTTGGCTACAGAAATCAAGTATAGCCCAAATAGACTATATTTACCACTTACCCTACAGTCCTTGCCAAAGGTTTTAGCCTGCTCCGTTCGCTCTGCTCACTCTGCTCCTCTCCCTACCCCCAAATCGCTCCCACCCCAGCTATATTCATATTTAATCTAGCAAAAGACCGCTCCCACTAATATCCAACCAATCAACTCATAACTCCCATAATCTCCACACCTCTACTCCTCCTTCGTACTTATCATACATCCTAATCCCAACACAGTCATGTCACCAACTACTACAGTTATAATCCTTTGCTGCACTATTCTAGCATTTACTACATCTTACGAAGACATTTCAGTCAATTCTCCCAACCACTTCAATTGCACTCTGTCAACTACCCCCTCAAATTCCCACCACACAATTTCACTACTCCAACCCCAAAATGCCTCCTCCCACCACACCTACCTAATTACCAAGCCTACACCTCATCTGAATGCAAATTATTTTTAAAATACCACAAGTATTTCACTGTATGTATAAAACATATCCTCCGCATTCTCTCTAAACTTACTCTCAGTGGAGACGTGCACCCTAACCCTGGCCCCAATTGCTCCAACCTCTCCACAATCCCCCTCCAAATAACTCCATCACCCAAATCACACTTAATAAAAAGCCAACAGACCTCCTCATTATGTCTCTTAACATCAGAAGCCTCTGTAACAAAATCCAAGACATGCAGGCATCTTTATCCTAACCGAATCTTGGCTTAAGTCTCGCATCAAAAGTGAAGAAATACTCCCACCTGGATATAACATCCTCCGCAAGGAGAGAATATTCAGAAAAGGAGGAGGAGTGGCACTGATGTATAAACATCACCTCAATATCCAAATTCTCACCCAGTCAGCTCCCCAGCTTGACAAGGAAGAAATCTTCTATGCTACCCTAAAATTAAATCCTAAGAAAGCAATCAACTTAATAGGCTGCTACTTCCCTCCAGGCCAAAATATAATCCCCCCCTTTGAAAACCTATTAAACTGGGCCAATCTCTCCCTACCCCAAGAAACAATCATACTCGGTGACTTTAACATCAACTGACTGTCCTGCAGTAGTAAACCCCCAGCACTCCACCTAAATCTCCATGGCTTCTCAGCTTATACAGTCCCCAACCAGGATAAGTAAAAACTCCAATAATCACACCATTCTTGATTGAGCCATAGTCAACAAAGATCCTCACTCTTACCTGGCAGGCTCCTTACCTGACTCCCTAAGTGACAACTACCCAGCCTTCCTACTAAAACATCACATAAATAGCGGCAAACCCATTGTCCACCGGCACATTCACTACAAAGCTAAATTCAACTCCAGCTCCTTCACCACCTCCCTACAAAAAATAAACTGGTCACCCCTAAAATACCTCAACCTAGATGAAGCAGTCCACTACTTTAACAGCACTTTCCTCAACATCCTTAACTCCCATGCCCCCCAAAGATGCACCAAAATCAGAACTAAAAAATCCCCCTGGCTTCAAAAAAACACCAAAGACCATATGAAATCCAGGGATAAAATATGGGAACAATGGCGCACAAACCAAAAAAAACCCTCAGATAGGCAACTATTCCTTGACCTACGTAACAAAATCAAAAAGCAAGTAAAAGCAGAAGCCATTTTCTATCGGACAACCCTAAACTTCTCCCAAAACAACCTAAAGCAATTCTGGTCCACAATTAACTCTATCCTCTGCCCAGGGAAGGTAAACTCTCCCCCACCAAACCACCCCTCTCCACAGGTAGCATAGCTGACTCTTTCAACAAACATTTTACAGAGACCGTTCTATCCCTAACTAAAAAACAATTCCCTACATCAACACCCCCCACATCCAAACCAGCTCCACCCCTCCCTCCGTTCTTCCTTTCCACAGTACCCACCTCCAACATAAAAAAAAAAAAAACTACTGCCAAAACTTAAACCCACAAGACTAGCAGCTGACAACCTACCCAAAGAATACCTAAAAATAGCAGCTGGTGTTTTAGCTTATCCCATCTCCATATTAATCAACTGCTCCATATCAGAGTCCTGTGTGCCAACCTTATGGAAAATATCCCACATCTTACCCCTACACAAAGGTGGCCCCTCAACAGACATCTCCAACTACTGCTCCATTGCCATCCTCTTGCATCTCTCCAAGATACTCGAAAAGTGTGTCAAATCACAGATCTCCAATAATCTCCTAGACAATAATCTCTACTATACGCAGCATGGTTTCAGATCACACCATAGCACCACAACTGCTCTGCTCTCCTTCACTAACACCATTCTCCAACATAAAAACAATGACCTTTTCTCCTCTGCTGTATTTCTTGACCTATCAAAGGCTTTTGATATTGTATCACATGATCTTCTACTCCCTGCACTCCCCAACCTCTCTTTTCCATACCTGCCATCAATTGGTTCCACAGCTATCTCTACACGGCCACCAACAGTCAGTTGTCTGGCACAACGATCTATCCCCTCGCCTCCCTGTTGCTCTCTGGGTTCCCCAAGGCTCCATCCTTGGCCTCTTGTTTTTCTCCATTTTTACCAATGACCTGCACACCGGCACCAAACATGCCTTCCTCATACAGTATGCAGATGACTCCACTCTCATCTGCTCAGCTCCAACTCTAACAGAACTACAACAGATCACTCAAGCATCTTTCTCTTCTGTTGAAAGTTGGCTATTAAATGCTCAACTCCTCCTCAACCCAAATAAGACCAAACTCCTCATCTTTCAACCCTCAAAATCTACCCCGAACATCCTCCATTTCAACATACTTGCCAAAGGCAACACTTCCATCTCACCAACAGCCCACACTAAGCTACTCGGTGTACAGACTGACAACAAACTCAAATTTGACACTCACATATCACTCACAATAAAGTCCACAAAAAACTGGGTGCCTTGTATAGAAACCAGCAATACTTAACCAAACCAGCCAGAATCTCTACCGCAACTTCCCAACTAATCTCAACCCTACTCCATGCAGCACCCATACTCACAAATCTTTGACAGTCAAACCTAAAGAAATTCAAAGCCTGCTACAATAAAATTGCAAAATTTGCATCAGAGGACTCCCACCGCAGTCACCACTGTCTCTTCCTTAAAAACCTAGACTGGCTTGAGCTCCCTCAACTCCTACACCTAACCCAACTTACCTTTGCTCATAAACTTGTAAACCACCCTCTTAAAATTCCCTCACTTCATATACTTCTCCAACCCTACCAATCCTCCAGACCCCTTCGCTCCTGCAACAAAAATCTACTCCAAGTCACAAACCCAACAACTCTGCAGGGGAAGTGCTATTCTCCTACTCCATATCCAAAATCTGGAACTCACTTCCCACTCCCATAACTACCCTCACTTCCAGCAGTCTCTTCAAAAATGCTCTTAAAGCACGCCTAAAATCTCAGTGGCTATGTCCTTGTCCATACCCCAACTAACCCCCCCCACCTTTCTCCTGTACCACTAATTAGCTGTTACTATTTCATATCCTTTATCTAGCAGATGAATGCAGTACGATGTTTACTCTTTTCTCTGTGAGAAATTAATACTACTAGGCAAATGTCTTGCACCTTATATTGTTATTATACTCTGTCATATGTCATTACCTGTCAGACTGTGTCTTTGCTATAAATACGCTGATTTTTTTCCCCACTGAAATGCTAGATTATACTCCTACATTATGTGAAATTTTGCTTGTCTGAATATATGGAGCCTTCCTTGTGATGTTATACTCAGACATATAGGTCATTTCTCCTGTTGAACTGTCTCTTTTTACTATAATTATGCTGGTTTTTTTTTTTCATTTGATATGCTAGATTATGCTCTATATTATGTAAATCTCATATGTCTGAATATATGGAGCTTTTCTCCCCGGGCCTCCGCTGAAAATGGGCATATACCCAACAAATGAGAAATAAAATAAATAAAAATTTCTGCAATGGTACTAAGGTGCAAGACTGTTTTGCATTTTAGCACATTTTTGTCCTATTTAATAGTATTTTAACTGAATGTTCTGCTATGGTATTAATGCTGACTGGAGAGTTTGACATGACACTGATGTTCATCGTGCATACAGCTGCAGTCATTACAGATGGGTTATCCTGCCGTCAGGCGGGTCCTCGGTCGGCCGAATTCCAAAGTCTAGGTCCGGCGTTGGTTGTCGTCGCTTCTTCCCTGACGTCAGCGTGGCAGGGGTAAAAAAGAGGCAGCCGACGCCATTTTCTTCAGTCTTTCTTGCCGCGCGGTGCTCGAAGCAGAAGCAGTTCGCAAGTGCCGGTCGGCCAGCTCCTGAGATTTACGAAAGTATTTCAGCCAAAGTCTTCTTTAAAGCTAAGTACCCTGTTGGGGAAACTTTTCTTGCCTCAGACCGATGTCAGACAAAGTTAATAATTGCATTTCTTGTGGGAAGCAAATACCGCATAAGGATTTCCACTCTTTCTGTATACCTTGCTTAGGGCCAGACCACGATGTCTCGGCCTGCCGTTTTTGTGCTAGGTTCAACAAGCACACTATTAAGCGCTGGGCGGAGTTCGCCCTTCATTATTTTGGCAAAAAATGTAATTATATCATGTCGTCAGATACTCCGACACCAGTTTTAAGCAAAAGACGCAAAGACAAGGACCAACATCCGAGGTCTGCACCGAGTACTGAGACCATGCTTATGCCGACTACCGGTTCTCCGGTTCTCAGCGAGGCGCCTATGCAGCCCCTGACTACTGAAGAAACTATTTTACCGGTGACTTCAGTACCCGAGGTCGCAGGCTCCTCGGTCTCCATTCCCACTGCAGATACCGACGCCACTCTTGGCTTGGAAACTGAAAATTTAGTCAGGCCTGCCATTTCTGAAGGCGTCTTCAGGCCTTCCACCTTCTCTATTAAATCCTTCACTAAATCTAAAGCTGCCATAAAAACTAAAAAACAGGGTCCCCAGACCTACTCTCAAGGCCCCATGCCTAAAAAGTAGATGCCTAAAATGGCTGAGGATTTGATAACTCTCATCAGGGGTTCTCAATCCCCCTCTGACAAAAGACCCAGATTGGAGGAAGACTACCCTTCCTCAGACCAGGCTTCTATTACCTCAGACCATTCAGAGGACCAGGATTTTGCCTATTCCCCTTTCGAAGACTCTGATGCTGAGGAGTCTATTCCCTCGGTCTCCCCCCCTGAGGACTACTCTTTTGGGGAAACCCTGCATACATTGAGGGAACACTTCCACTGGGAAGGCCAAGATTACTCAGATTCCAAGAAAAGGCTCAGGGAATTTCTACTGCTCCCCCAGCATAGGCCCTTGGCTATCCCTCCTGTTTTAGATATTTTGGATGATGTGTACGCAGAAGCCAGCCTTAATCCAGATTCTTTACCTCCAGCCCCTGTTAAACCAGACAGGTATTACCGGGTTCCTGATTCTCACCAGTTCCTTTATAAAAGCCATACTGCAGACCCAGAAACAATTTCACAGGGTCCCAAGGGAATAAAGGCCTCTACTGCTAAAAACCCTTTACCTTCTGAGAGAGATTCCAGAGCATTAGAAAGGTGGGGGAAAAAGGTGTATACATCTGCCACTTTAACCATGAGGGCATTAAACTGTCAATTTCATATGTTAAAGTATCAACAGTTTTTGTTATCTCAGCTGAAAAGCAAAATGACACAAACAAAACAACCAGAATTGAAAGAGTTGCAGGATTTGTTGCATGGAGCAGAGCAAGTGGGTAAACGTACCTTGCAGTGTGGTTTTGATGCTTTAGAGGCCTCGTGTAGAGCTGCTGTCACGGGATCTGTTATACGTAGACATGCTTGGCTCAAAGAACAAATCTGACCAGATCATGTCAAAGCAAAGTTATTAGATGCACCACTTCAAAAAGATGTATTGTTTGGTGTTAAAGCTGAGGAGGTACTAAAGAAAATGGAGGAAAAAGCGAAATCTATGCAAACAGTGAAAGATTTCTTGCAGGTACAACCTCCACGCTTCAACAGAAACTGGCCTTCAAAAAATTGGTCCTTTCCAGCCACTGACAGACCTCAAAGGGGCAGATACAGACACCCAAGGGGTAGAGGACAACCTCAAGGATCTTACAGAGCTAAACAGTGGCAAGCACCAACCCCAAGAGGTGGAGAAGATAGATCACAGTCATTTAGAAAACAGACACAATGACTTCCCCCTATGCCTGCCAAACAAAGCTTTAATGGCAGCACCTTTGGGCGGAAAACTGGCATTATTTTCAAAAAACTGGCACATTGTTACAAAAGACAAATGGATTCTGGACATTATAGACAGAGGCTACAGGTTCCACTTTCACACCCTTCCAAAAATGAGAGGCTTGCCAAACCTGCCACAAAATCAAAGGGCAGAGGCACAAAGACAAATTTCCGCTCTCATGGATATGAAAGCGATTCAAGAGGTACCTGCAAAAGTACAAGGTCAAGGTTTTTATTCCAGACTATTCCTGGTACCAAGGAAAGACAAAGATTGGAGACCCATCTTAGACCTATCCATCCTAAACACATATCTACAGGTGCCAAAATTCAAGATGCTCACATTACAGCAGCTTCTTCCCATGCTGGGCCAAGGAGTCTTGGCTGGTAACATTGGACCTCAAGGAGGCATACCTGCATGTCCCTATCAGACAAGATTGCAGAAGATACCTCAGATTTCTTGCAGGTTCAACCCATTACCAATTCTCTGCATTGCCCTTTGGCTTATCTACTGCGCCCAGCGTGTTTACGAAATGCCTGGCATCAGTAATTGCCTTCTGCAGACAACAAGGAATACAAATCTACCCATATCTGGACGACTGCCTGATCCAAGCGGACAGCAAGGACATTCTACTGCAGCATCTGGCGTTTGTAATAAAACTGTTAAACTACCTGGGATACACAGTGAACAAAAAGAAATCAAAACTAATAACTTCTCAACAGATAATTTTCCTGGGTGCCAGCTTAAATACAACCACCCAGATGGCCTACCTCATGCCAGACAAACAAGGGCAACTGTCTCAATACTTCAACAAAATGGCAACTTTCACCAGACTAACTGCAAGGAAAGTCCTGCAGGCTCTGGGATTCATGGCATCTTGCATCCTACTAATACCATGTGCAAAGCTGCACATGAGGAAACTACAATGGTACCTAAAAAACTTATGGTCTCAACACAGCCACAGCTTGGAAACAATTATACCACTCATTCCATGCCTTCAAAAGGATTTTTTGTGGTGGGCTCAAGCATGCCAAAGAAATACAGGTTTCCCTTTCTGTGTACCTCAAGCAACTCAAATCATCACAACGGACACCTCAGACTACGCCTGGGGAGCACACATGGCAGATCAGTGCATTCAGGGAAAATGGTCCCAAAAAGAGAAGCACCTACACATCAACCAAAAGGAGATGCTAGCCATGCAAAATGCTCTTATGACCTTCAAAGACCTACTGCATCCAGGCCAGCTATTGATAAGCACAGACAACACTACAGTTATGTGGTACATAAACAAACAGGGGGGAACTCATTCATACCCCCTGTGCAGGCAAGCCATGACCCTATGGAACACAGCACTGGAATTGCAAATTCAGCTACAGGCACAATTCCTGCCAGGGAAGGAAAACACACTGGCGGACAACTTAAGCAGAAATATGACAGACCCACATGAATGGAAGTTGCATCCTCAAGTTTTCTCAAAAATAACTCCGGCATGGGGACAGCCAGACATAGATCTATTTGCTACCCACAGAAATTACCAGTTGGAAAAATTTTGTTCAAGGACCTATCACCCACAGGCCTGGAAAGTGGATGCACTCTCTTTCAATTGGACAACATTGACAGTCTATGCCTTCCCGCCTCTTCCTCTACTGACCAAAGTTCTATTAAAAGCCAGAGCAGAGAGGCCACAAATGATTCTCATTGCTCCAGACTGGCCACGACAACACTGGTATCCTCGCCTAAAGAGCCTGACACACTCCCCACCATGGATCCTACATCTAGTCCCTCTTCTGTTGTCCCAGCACAACTACAAAACCCTTCACAGCCAGCTCAAAACCCTAAATCTAGCTGCATGGAGAATACCTTAATTTTCCAACAGACACTCCTCTCCAAGGAGGTGCAGGATGTCATCTTGGAGGCCAGAAGACCCTCTACTAGAAAAGCCTACTCCGCCAAATGGAAACGATTTTGTTCCTGGAATCAAGCAAAGGGCCAGAATCCTTGGGTAATAAATATACCTCAAATTTTACAGTACCTAGCTGAGATGTTAAACAGTGGCCTTTCCTTCTCCTCCATCAAGATCCACGCTTCAGCCATTTCTGCACAATATAATACAGATCCTCCTTTATTTTCACATCCTCTATTGAGGCAGTTCCTCAGAGGGGCAAAAAATATAAAACCCCCACGGAAACCACCAGACCCAGCTTGGGACCTCAACTTCGTATTGGAAAAGCTGACCCTGCCTCCCTTTGAGTCGGCTTCTTCAACAGAGCTACAATACTTGTCACGGAAAACAGCTTTCCTTCTGGCTATTACCTCAGCACGCAGGGTTTCGGAACTACAGGCCCTCATGGCTGTGCAACCATTCATCATTTTCCATCAGCACAGAGTTTCCTTACGAACCAACCCTTCCTTCATGCCAAAGGTAGTATCCAGTGTAGCTTTGAATCAGACTATTCATTTACCTACCTTTTATCCAAATCCACAGAACAAAGGGGAGAGACTACTACATTCCTTGGACATTCACAGACAACTTCGTTATTACTTGGGCAGAACAAAGCCATTCAGGAAATCTGAGCAGCTCTTTGTGTCCTATGCTACAGGTGCTCAAGGAAAGGCTATTTCCAAACAGACAATTTCAAAATGGATAGCCCACTGCATATGCCTTTGTTATTCATTTCATGGAAAATCTGTGCCTGTATACATCAGATCCCACTCCACCAGGGCTACAGCTACCTCTGCAGCTTTCCTCAGGGGTGTCCCTACCAAGGACATTTTGGAAGCAGCTACTTGGAGTTCAGTGCACACTTTCTCCAAGCACTACCACCTTCCACTATACTCAAAATCTAGAGCGGGCTTTGCCACAGCAGTCCTGCAGGGCATCCTCGCCCCTCCTAGTTCCACTTAGTGCTTACCACCCTTACTTAGATTTGGGATTCTACCCATCTGTAATGACTGCAGCTGTATGCACGATGAACATAGTACAGTTTTGTTCCTACCATAAATGTAGATGTTCGAGTGCTCATACAGCTGCAGTCCAGGTTACCCTCCCTCCATCCCCTCTTAGGACAGGCCTTATGACAGACACCTTTATCATACAACCTATTTGAGGTATTCTTTTATGGTGTATTTGCTTGCAACTACTGTTTTTGATTTATCTACATTGCATGTTTGCATAATATTATGTTTTGCCTTCCTTCTGGGGGCACCTGACATCTGGGGCAAGAAAAACTGAAGAAAATGGCGTCGTCTGCCTCTTTTATACCCCTGCTGTGCTGACGTCAGGGAAGAAGCGACGACAACCGACGCCGGACCTAGACTTTGGAATTCGGCCGACCGAGGACCTGCCTGACGGCAGGATAACCCATCTGTAATGACTGCAGTTGTATGAGCACTCGAACATCTACATTTATGGTAGGTACAAAACTGTACTTTCTAAAATATGCTTCTGGTGACTAAAGCCTCCTTCCTAAGGACTTGTAAACCAAATACAGAAACTGTGATTGTTGTATGCAGAATACCATTTCAACACAGGTCACTTAGCAGTGGGCTTTGTCTCACATACAGCAGCCTGGATCGCCAGCAGTATATTTTGATATGCAGAGTTGCACACTGAAGTTCACTGTACTAATGAAGAATGCATGATTAACCATGGATTCAAACTTTGCATATGTTTGTTTCACTGACCGTCTTAGGGTCAACATGTTGATGCTGGTGAATACACAATATGCAGAAGAACGTATATTTCTTTTTGTGGGCATATGTCCTAAATTTGGAAGGTAGAGACACTTGCTCCTCTGAACATAAATACTTGAACTCTTGAGGTTAACAGAGGTGGGAAAAGTGAAATACTTGACAGCAGTAGCTTTCATCCAAAAAATGCTCTCTATGTGAACAAGACTGTTTGCTGACCTTTGTAGCTGCCTGTACAGAACACTGTTCGAGTACATGTTGATTAATTGTGATATCACCTTTTCATCTCTGAAACTCCACAGAGCAAGGTTGTGTGTGCACATTTTTGTTCCAAGAATTTTTGTGCCCCTTGCTTAGCTGCCTTCAGCCTTGTCCTTATCTTATATTGTGTACATAAACATAAGGCACAAGAGGAAATGTGTACCTGGTGTTGGCAGTATCTTCTATCTCAGCCTGACCTCTACTCCTTATTGCTCTCCTGTGCAAATATGCAGTGACAACAGATTGTGTGTGTGTGTGTGTATACGTCACTGCACGTGTGCTTCTCATGCTGCATACCATCTGCTGATGGCAAACACCTTTTTGTTGATCTACTGAGGCAAACTGTTGTAGCTGAAAGTACGTGCTGGAATTTTAATTTCCTTGTAAATGTTACTTTTTATTTCTTGCGCCATTACAATAGGCAGATGCTCTGTTCTTTTTACGTAATAGAAAAGATGAAGTTAAACCCATCCTCCACGTAGCTAGTTTGTTCCACCCGCTGCTTGCATGTGTGAAGGAAGTGGCATCTGTTTGTTGTCACAGTCATGGTGATATCACATCTGGGTGAGAAGCACTGATCTTTTAATTTGTATGAAGAGGTCAATGTTTATTTTTTTTCCTGAAAACGAGCTTATTAGTGTGCGATTCAGAGAGTCTCTTAATTTCTGCTGGCAAGTGCTTTTTTTTCTAGCCCGAAACTAGAACAGTAGGGCAGTATAAGTGCCTGCAAGTAACACAAGCACATACAGATTACGCATAACACCTAAGTTCTCTACTCATGAACTGAGGACAAAGTCAAATATAATGGGGGAAAGAGGGGAGGGGGAAGGGTCCAAAATCAGTGACAATATTTAAATAATTCTCCAATTCACTTCAAACTTTAATAGAAGAGGTTTGATAATTAAAAAAAAAAAAAAAGATTTTGAAAAAAAAATGCTTATTATTCTGGTAGTCACATCTGCCCCTTACTTCAGTTTTAGAAATGGTCCAAAGTGGATGTAGAGTTGCAGCTCACATTGCTTTTTCTACTACAGTCTTTAGGCAGAGGAACATCACTAATAAGCAAAACCAACTTTGTGCCATCAGTGTGATATATGCTGATGATGCCAATTCAGCAGGCAGAAAATTGGAAAGACCAGTTTTGTATATCTTAAAAATTTTAGTAACACACACATTAATACCAAAAGCAAGAATCTGTGGATAAAAATCAAGCACAGACATGAGTCAAATGTTTTAACAGAAAATAAAGGTGAGTTTTTACTACATTATTTCCACTAGGTGGTGGTTACCTCAGCTGGAAATAAACCCCTCCCCAAAGAAAGAAGATATCAAGAACCTCTGGTCTTCCCCTTACTGATATCTGCTACCAGAGTCGTATTGGTCAGAATTGAGATGGCAGCTATTGTTTCACAATTAACTTTGCACCAATCTTCATTGAATCACCCGACTAGGTTTTATTGAGTGCAACTTTTTCTTTCTGCTCTAGATCATTGCATCTGCTTGTGTATTCTTGTATCATTGCTAGTCCCTCATTGTCTTCTCTGACACATGTGCTTTCCTCCTTCAGCTGCCCAAAATGCCATAACTCGTGTGCATTTTATTTATATCTTTCTGTGTCTGATCATGATTCTGAAGCCAGCCTATCTCAGTAGAAATAGTTTCCTTTTGTTGTCTCTTTTGGCTTTTCCCGGTTAGGGGTCACCACAGCGGAACTCCGGTCCGCTAATGATTGGCAGTAGATTTTTACGTGCCGAGTTGCCGGCCCTGACGCACAACCTTCAACGAAGGTACACCCATTCACGCACGTCTCCACACAGAAGACACTCTAGCTGAGAATCGAACAGGACAACGTCTTACTGTGAGGCGACAACGCTACTGCAGCACCAGCAGAATCATATGTACCACTTTTTCAAGTAGAGTGTGAAAGCATGGAATCGTGGGAATTTTTGTTTTATTCATATTTACTGTTGCTCCCTCTGAATTAGTCAAAGAATGTTTGTTGTTGTTTGTCTTTCGGCTTTTTCCCGGTAAGGGATCACCACAGCGGAACTCCGGTCTGCTAATGATTGGCAGTAGATTTTTTTTTTTTTTTTTTTTTTACAAAACGCCAAGGTGCCAGCTCGACGTCCAACCTACAACGAAGGCATGCCCATTTACGCACGCATGTCTTTCGAACGCTACCCAACTGCAGGGAGGACATGCAGACTCCACACAGAAGGCACTCCCAAGCCACGCCGAGAATTGAACGGGAGAACCTCTTGCTGTGAGGTGGTAACGCTACCACCGTACCACCTGAATTAGTCAAAGAATGTGAGCTCTTAATGTTAAGTGCTGCTTTAGATTCTGTCAGTGATTTCCAAGCTTTTTGTTAGTGTTATCTTTTTAATTGGTTAATACTCCCTGAAGGGATACCCTCATCTCTAGGTATTAACCAACTGGGGTTTGAATAATGATGACTGTAATCAGCCCCAGTCTTCCACAGTGTGCATAGACTACCATTGGAGAACATGACTGTTTCTTCCTAATGAACGCTAGACTTTCTGAAAAATGTTGCGTCATTGTTGATGACAGCTGTCCATGGCCCAAATCTGGTCTAGTCCCTTTAGCCAGGAAAAACTGAAGCAGTCTGTCACTAGACAGTGTTGCCCATCAGTTTTTGCACACGTTCAAGGATTTTTGTAAGTCATCTGATCTTTGCTGTGCCGTGTGTTATAGTAGTATCCTGTTGTGTTCAGTGCACAGCTGACCTTCACTGGGAGCTGCCAGTACTTCAGCGGGGCCCATGACAGCACCTTCACCTTGGAAGAAGGGCTGCTTTGTTGATTTGTAACTTCAAAATCCAGGTTCAACTTTGACCTAATTTCATACCTGAATCTGTATTGCTGACATCACAGACAGAAAGTCAGCCACTGTGCCACTTGGTAGAGTATCCAGCTTAGCATTTTCAAAAGGTGAGCTGTCTTTGTTACAGCCCTACATTTGTCTAAAAAAAATTTTTTTTGAATTTAGTTTGATCACAAAGCTGATGACACTGACATGCAGCCTGGTTTCATAGTAGTAATCCCAACTCTTGCCTTAGCCCCTCTTTTGTAAACAGGAGGGGAACTGGTACTGCCATCAGCCACTTCTCTTGATTACTTTTACTGTTACAGAAGTTAATCGCACACATCTCTTTTCTTTAATTTCATGCTGCACCATCACACATTACTGTGGCTTTGATATTATTTGAGAAACTAAGCTACACTGAGGATTGCATAAATTCAGGTTCACTAATTGGGTTTTATGTTCCATATAGTTATTTTGTGTCTTTCTGTTTTTACTTGGTATTTGTCCTGCATGTAACAAAAACAAAATTGATCCTTTTGAAGCTAGAAATGCCCACCCTTTATGCAAGGCAGCTGTGTAATGAATATTGCAGTGACATTTTGCAGACTACTCTTGTCAGTTTTATATGTTTATCTTTTTAAACTTGTTTTGTTGTAATCATCAAGAATCTTTAGTATTTGGTACTACTTTTATATAGACTCACAGGTGTATATGGTTGTTTCACGTTAGTGCAAGCAGATATCAGTGCCTGCCATTAGTATAGGCATTTCCACTACATACAGAGTATTTTTTTTATTTATTTTTTTTTCAGTTTTCATTTCTGGCTCCACATGGATTAGATCTACTTAACTTTGTTACTTAATTTAAGGACACACCTGTAGATAGGATTTATTGTGAATTATTGTACAAGCCTTACATTTTTTTGTTCGTGGTGATCTGTGAGCCATTATTTTTTTGAATTGTGACATCAAGCCTTATTATGAATCAGAAATAAAAGTGGAAATGGTTGTTTTTGAGGTTAGGTAAGCATCTCCACCCCCACCAGTACTGTTTAATTCCTGAAAGAATTTAATCAAAATGTCCTAAACAGTGACTCTGGCTGGTGAGTGGTTAGCTAATCTTAGATAAGCCTGTGTTTCTTGCAGTCCAGATTGCCTGTAAGACCACTTTAATCTTCCACTTTTCACAAGCCCGAAATAGTAACCCTTTCAGACCCACTGTTTTGTCAGAATTAATCTAGAGATGTCAAAGGAGAACTGCAGCTATGATACTGTGTCTTGAGATTGATCTGTGTAGTCTTTTAGGGCAACTGCTGTCACTCTCCTTATGTGTGTTTACATTCCTGTTTTTCTTTAGAGCTGTTTAATTTGTACTTCACTGCCTGTAACATCATGTACATTTGGTCTGATTTGATCTCACTGAAATAACTTTGCTCACTTTAAAAATGTTTTCGAAGTATATTTCTCTCTATTCGGTCTACCACAAAGAGAACAACTTAATACAATGAAATCACAAAATGACGATGACAAAGAAAGACAGAAGCAAGAGTCCTTTGAGAATGCAAGAATCAATATAAATAAAACACTCTGGGTTTAAACTACAACATTATCCTTGGAAATCAGCCCATTAGTAGAATACTTGACCCTGAACCTACTTTCATCAGTCACATAGTGTGAAATATTAGGAACTTGGTAAAACGACTTGTTTTGCCCACCGTGGACACAAATGCTGACACCTTTCCCTACGTGGCTCCTGGATGCAGAGGCTGTAAATTTGAGTAAGAAAATCAGTTTTATTGCCCCAAGAGATTACAGCTCAGAGACAGGGAGAAAAAGGACTGGAAAATCAAGCTTATAGTTGACAGGGTCAGGTGCACACAGCATGTAGAGCATTGCATACAGGCCAAGATTGTCAATGCCCTGAAGGTAGGGGGTCACTAAACACTTAGCAGGCATCCAACTGAAAGATCTTAAACCCCAAGTCTGACATACTGTAAGTCACAGATACCTTGAGAAATCTGCGTTCCATGTCATGGACAAAGTAAAAGCTGGAGTAGTTGAAGGCACCACACAAATTATATTTGAGAAAAAGGAACTAGAGTGGCAGAACTGACTAAAAGCTTATTGACACCTAGGACTGAAAACTATCTGCTCTGGCAAGTCTGCATTTGAACTTAAACTGGACAGTAACAGCTGTTAACAGTTAAATTGTTTTTCATATTTTTTCATTGCATGCATACTTTTAACAATCATTTTATTCATTTAAGATGATAACTACAGTACCAGAACGAAAATAGAAGGTTAACATCACAGGTTTGGAAGCACTTATTTTTTATGTAATATAACCCTTTCTCAGTTTGATCTCCAGTGCATATGTCCATAATAGCATTACTACTGAGCATGGGTTTAAAGCTTTACTTCATTCAATAAGTTACACAAAAAAATTAATATTTTTTTACATGTATTCATTGCTTAATGTTGTTAAATCTGTTTTCTTCTAGTCTTCACATCAATTTCATCATGAGTAATTAATATGAATGTGTTTAATGTCATTATACTGTACACTGAAGCCCACACCTACTTATTGATAGGCAAAAGTGCTTTAGACTTCTGAGTTCACTTACTTCCGTCACTTTTAATAACAGCTATAAAAGCCAGAATATAACTTTTTCATTTTATGCCAGGAAAGTCACCAAATGAGGCTGTTTATCTCTTCCCCTGTGGCTCAAGTTATGTAGCCTGGGGCACTGATGCCTTCCTGTCCTGATTCACCGTTTCCTATAATTAAGCCCTAACTTCAGCTGTTTAGAGCAAGTCAGTTTTCAACAGAGATTCGCACATTTATGATTAACAATGCAGCACAAACTGAGCTTGTGTTACTGCAGCACCTGCACAGTTATGTCTATTGGTGGGGGACCTACCTTTATACGGGACTTCATAATTCTTAATGCAGCACTAAGAAAAATTAATTCATCCGTACTTTTCTTAGTTGTAGGCAGAATGAATTGTTTGTACTTAAATAAGTAGTTTCAGTACACTACCAAGGATTTAGGCAGTCTGTGTATTCATGTTTTTCCACTTCTCCATGACAACTACTCAAGCACTTTATGCAACAAACACTAGTGCAACATATGCTTACTGCAGGCTCACTGATGGCTACATGATAGGGTTTACAACTGTGGTAAATTTGACATGACTATCCCGAGTTGGAGTCGTTGTCTTCAAAGTGTTAACTAGGGCTTGACATGCACACATGCTTCTGTCTGTCTCCTATTTTGATATCTTTTTGTCATTAGTTGGAGTGCACTGAAATAGGAGTGTCATATCTTCATTTTACCCTTTTCAGTTCACTGTGATAGAATGTTGTAGTTTATGTTGGACTAGCGCATGCAGATCCCTATCAGGTCTCTTAGGACACATTTTTGTAATAGGTATGTTTACTTAGATTTCTCAAATGGGGAAGAGCAGTGATTAACACATGACCAATTGCAGGCTTTGCCCGAGTTACAAAGGTAACAAGCAATGTTGGGTAACATTGAGGTAACTGGGTGATTCAACAAAATACAGGAGAAAGCTAAAAGGAGTAAAGACAGGATTATAAGCTAGGTTGAGGTAGAGGGTGAAGTGGTCAGGGAGTGCAAGGTAGAGTAAAAAGAGTACTGATTGAAATAAGAATAAATACTGGAGAGAGAGATTATCAGAGTCTGAAAAACTAGTGGCATTAGTTCGAATTTTATACAAGATGTAGGTATATCTATATTTGTGTGTGTGTGTATATATATATATATATATATATATATATATATATATATATATATATATATAAGGTCCTGGCTAGCTGCATTTATGAATGCAGTACTTGAGGATTACAGTCTGATTGTCACATACTTGTCCATTTTATTTGTGGCAGATAAAATAAATTTAGCACATTATAGATGACATTCAAGTGGATCATATCTCTCAACCTTTTAGCACAAAATATCTAGACAGCATCAAAAATAATGGGGGGGGGGGCAAAGGCCAAAAATTAGGGACTTGTTTTAAAATATTGCTTTTGCAAAATTAGAAAGTTGATAGAGTAACATGTTTTGCATTAGGATGCATTTTCTGAAGGGTATGAAATCTGAAATTCCAATGTCTGGCATTAATAGTGACTTCTTTCCTCAGTGATTGTCAGAAAACCACAAAATTTAAGAGGAACAGGCTAAAAATATGAGGCTAAAATCAGAACATTCTGCAAAACTTTGGACTACTGTCAGGCACGTAGTGAATCTGCATGGTCAGTGATGAGTTATATAAGGTGTTTTGTATTGATTATGAACTAACCTCAGAGGATAAGGAATATGTATAATCTATAATCTACCAATAGGAGTAGGTATATAGTACAGGTATGAAAGAGGACACCAGTTCCATTGTAACTTGACCAGACAGCCTGTGGTTTACATTTATGACCCTGTATTGAATAAATTGACAGTTGTATGTTAAAGCATGTACAGGTTACGCAATATGTAATAGTTGGTTTACTGGTTTACTATCAAATGACCTGAAAATCAAAAGACTGAATCCCAAAAAGACTGAAAATTCAAAATATTGAATACATTTTTAATCCAAGGGGCAAGCCCCCCTGCTCCCCTCATGTGGAGGGCTGTGCCCCCCACACCCCCTGCTAAATATATATACCAACTCCAAGATCCCACAAAAGTGGAGAAGGGGCAAATTCCGTCATTCAATATTTTGAATCTTCAGTCTTTTTGGGATTCAGTCTTTTGATTTTCAGTCATTTGATAGTAAACCATTTTGTGAGCAATGAAGTTGCTGGCTGAGACTCCTTAAAATCAGGAAAAAAAACTCACAAAACTAGACAAAGCTGATATGACACTTCAAAATAATCATGTACTTAACTCGTAAATTGATTCTTTAAAATATGAGCTTTGTCTAGTTTTGTGAGGTTTTTTTTCCTGATTTTAAGGAGTCTCAGCCAGCAACTTCATTGCTCACAAAATACAAATCTTCGCTGCGACTTAATAGATGTTCTTCACGTTTCGCTGTTGCAGTCATCACATTAGGGTTAATTGCTTGCAGTAGCCATCAGTCGGCCTGATTATCAAAGTCTTGGGTCCTGCGTTGGTTGCTGTCTCATGCTCCATGACGTCAGGTAGTCAGGGGTATAAAGCATGCAGCCGACGCCATTACATCAGTCTTTCTTGCCATGCGGTGCCCGAAGCAGAAGCAGTTTGCATGTGCCGGTCGGCAGACTCCTGAAATTTTTGTTTTCGAGTTTCAGAACCGAAGTCTTCCCCAAAGGGGTACTTAGCTTTAGTTGAAACTTTTTCTTGCGCTAAACCAATGTCAGTAAAAGCCAGTAATTGTATTTCTTGTGGAAAGCAAATACCTCATAAAGATTTTCATTCGTACTGTATTCCTTGCCTAGGTCCTGACCACAATGTACCTTGCTGTCAGTTTTGTGCCTTATTTAAGCAACAAACTATTCGTCGTCTGTATATTTACGTTTCTAAATATTTTGGTACTCAGTTCAGTTACCCAGATATGGCTTTGGAAAGCCACCCGACTACCGACATTCCGAAAAAATGCAAAGGCAAAGACAGAGACAGGCTGCCTAGGTCCAAAGCTACCGACGACGCTTCTTCCAAGCTAGTCGCCAGTTCGCGGGTACTCAGTGAGGTGCTTTCGCAGCCACTGATACCCGCTACTTCAGACTCGTAGGCCTCTACTGAGACCCATTCGGAGTCAGGTATGCTGCGAGATGCTTCAACTGTGGAACCTGCGGATGTCTCTACCTTGGATGGGTTCGGAGCTGCTGTGCAGGCACCGGCTTTTGAGGGTGTATTCAGGCCTACTGACTTGCATATTAAACCGATGCCATCTTCTTCTTCAAGGCCTATAACTCTCTCCATGCTTAGAAAACAGACGCCCAGACCCGCATGGTCAGACCTCTATGCCTAAAAATAAATGATAATGGCTGAAGACCTTATTACTGTAATCAGGGGAAGTCAACCTTCCCCCTCTAGGAGACCTAGGACTGAATTTGCTTATGATTCTTCTGATCAGAATTCTGAAAATTCTGTTTCCTCTAATGACCAAGATTTACCCTTATCTACCTGTGCGGATTCTGCTGCAGAGGACTCTATTCCCTCTGCTTCCCCTCCAGAGGATTTCTCTTTTGATGAATCCTTGCATACTCTTAGGGAGCATTTTCGCTGGTAAAGCCAGGATTACTCTGATTCAAAAAAAAAAGAGGCTTAGGGAGTTCCTACTCCTGCCTCAACACAGGCCTTTAGCTATCCCCCCTGTTCTGGACATTGTTGATGATGCCTTTTCGGAATCTAGCTTGGCCCCAGATTCCTTACCTCCTGCTCCCAGAAAATCCCTGACATCTGAGATGCATACACAGACAGACAAATTAAACAAAAAAAGTCTGACTGAGCTATGGCACCAATTCATAGAAAACATGCACTTGTTGACCAGCCACAGAAAAGTACTTGGGTCTCCTGAATTAGTCATCCACTGGGTGATCATATCTGGTTGTCTGAAAAATAACTCTAAATTTATGACTGGTTGCTTAATCTGCATGCTACCCTTGAAATAAAATGTGCAACCTCACAAAAAACTCGGCAAAAGAACAATGTAATCGCCCAATGCATAAAGAAAAGAATACTTTGAGGTTTACACAGACATGTTAGCATTTCAGCTGGGGAGGTTAAAAAGGCGTGGGAATGATGGCTCTCAACTGAAAAAGTACACAATCAAAGGTATATTTTCTTCAAATTCTTTATAGTGTCATTTATGAGTTCGCAAAATTACTTCGTACTGTATGCATGTACAGTAGAAAAAAAATGTTGCCGGCACTACAGAACATGTTTGTGAATATTCCTTTGGTGGAAGGGGGTCATTAGTGAAATGTAAAGTAGGTTGTGGAAGGGGATCATTAATGAAATGTAAAGTAGGTTGTCAGGCATAGTGCATAGTAGTTTTGCATAAATTAAATAATTTCTGGATTTCATCATAAGTAATACAGAAATACACTAAACAATCCCTGCTTTCATAATGGGATTGTTTTCATCCACAGCCAGCCTCTGTCACCACTCCATAGGATGAGTCTGGGTCTTTGTCACTCTTTTGACTTTCTGCTTATTGCATTAATCTTGTTGGGTATTTTTCAGAATATGTGTACACAGCAAAGCGGCTATAATTGCTGGGTGGTCTGGGATTGTTTGTGGGTGAAAGTAGGAATTATTACATAGTCTAATAAAATTTGGAACATAATTTATGTAAAACTACTGCGTACAATGCTTGATCTGCTCTTACTGCGTACAATGCTTGATCTGCTCTGTACGTCACTCATGGGACACTGCAGCAAAAGAGTATTCTTTCTCAGGTCACTGTACAAAAAAAATAAGCACACCTTTCAACTCCCCTGCTCAAGAATTCTAGACAAAGCCGAAATGAATGGGGGACAAAGGTCCAAAATCAGGGACTTAACTCACTAACACACTTGAGCTGTAGAACGTCCCATCTCTAGCAGCTTTCACACACGTCCTTATATTCTAGAGCATTTTCTGAAAAGTCAAGTTTGAAAAACACAAGCTAAACTAATGTAAATATCTTGAACAGGAAACAGTATTAAATGGTTGTAAATGGCAAGTCGTCTTTACACTAGTAATAGTTAGTGCACCCACAGTCCTTATAGCAATGCTGTAACATATAAAAACACAAGTCAAGAATTGTATATACATTTTGGAAAGTTTCACAAGCAGCCTTTTCACATCTTGAGTGCGGTACAACCTAGATTATTGTAGAGTAGTTTTGTTCAGCCATTCTTTAGCTTTCACATAACCACAAAAGTCATTCTGAGTGCTTTTAAGAGAGAAATTTATAGAAGTATGAAACATAATAGTTATTTGTATAATTAATAATGTTAACACTTAATATCTCAAGATGTACAATACAGCATGCAAATGTCCGCCAGGGTTTCCTCCGACATCATCTAAGGTTTCTTGGAATAGTTTTTGAAATAGTGCATATCTTACAAATTAGTAGTTAACAGCTAAAACTATTTCTAGTATGATATACTATATATAAGGAGTAACAAAGTACTTTTCTGTCTCCCACCATGAGATTTCAAACTATTCCTTTCAGTAAGGCAGAGCTGGTTTGGATATGAAGATATGAATGTAAATATGAAAATGAGTAACAATTGACAAACTGTGATTATTATTTCCAGTACAGGACATCTTAAATTGGCAATCTGTGTTACTTTTTTACTTCACCTTGCTGTTTCTTAGGCTGACTGTTACTAATTAAATCACTTAGCCAAGTAAAGCAGCCTCAGCAAATATCTGTACACTTTAAGGAGCTATTGGTGTTAACTGGAGGTAGACAAAAATGCAGTTGTAGGCAAAAATGGTTAAATATTACTCTAGTTCACTTAACAAACTTGTTTTTCAACTAACTTTTCTGTCAACTTGCATTTAAAAGCAGTAATAAGTAGGAAATGTGAATGCATGGGCTGACTGCAGTCTTCAATGATTTACCAGAAAATTAGAAATTTTACAAAAGGACAGGAATAAAATGAGGCAAATTTAGGAGGTATGAACATACCAAACCAAGAATGAAAGGGCAGTCCCAAATATGCCAACACAATAACTTTTCCTACAGGACAGCTTCAAACAGAGGAAGAGAACAAAGCCACATTAAAACATGTCAATCAAATAAACTAGAAAACCCCGCAGTGCCATGCTCGTGGTGCAACCCCATTGGTTATGATGGTGTCAGCACAACCTCAGGCAGACAGAAAAAGCTGATTAAGCAGCATTCATGCTTTGCGCTTGTGTGACTAGCTATGGGGCCCCTATTTTACTGTGGACTTTGGACAGCCCAAATTGCCATCATCCACCACTGCACTTGAAGGTGTTGAAAGAATGGAAGGGAAATTAAGAAGCTTACAGGATTGCTCAAAAACATAGTTTAAACATTCACTATTTTTCTGCATCAGTAATCTCTGAAGGGAATACAGGGGATAAGCAGGAACAATAAATAAGAAAGGAGACTCAATAAGGTTATCTAAAGGTAAAACAAATAGCGTAATAGAGATGTGGAGCAGGGATATGGACTACTGACAGGAGAGGTGTGGTGCAGGTATATGGACTACTGACAGTGAGCAAGCATCACCAGTAAAATCCTTCTGAAATGCGGTGGTTGGACTCCATTTGAAGTATTGTGTGCAGTTCTAGAAGCCTTCTTTCTACTCTGATATTGACATCAGAGAGGCCTTACCTAGAATGTCAGCAAAATAGTAGTGAGAATGCAAGAGTTTATGGTGTATAATTTTACAGAAAAGAGGTGGGGAGATGTGCCAACAAATATCTCAGAGAATTCCAAAGTCCAGTAGAGTACACTGTATAAAAAAGTTATTTGAGAATAAAAAAATGTAGCTTGAAGACGTAAGATGAAAGGAACAGCTGATTAGAACTGTCACCCTGGAGATGTTTTAGCATATAAGCAATGACATAATTCACGAATATGAGGGACAGACATGTTAGTTATGCAGCATAGAAGAATAAAGAATCAATCTTTTGGTCAAATATGGGCTACGGTTTATCTAGAACTTGGAGAAGATGTGCAGCTTGTAGGCCAAGAAGTCCTTATGTGCAATCATAATGGTCATTTCTCTGCCATTACCCAGTTGCCTAAAGCACATTTTTCTAAGTTTTCAGCATTTTACAATTGACCAAAACAGACAGATGTCTTTGATTTAAAAAAAAAAAAAAAAAAAAAAACTATATGAGTTGACCTTGGCCAGCACAGTGGTGCAACGGTTAGCATTGTTGCCTCACAGAAAAGGTTCCCCAGTTCAATTCTTGACTGAGGATCCTTCTGTGCGGAGTCTGCATGTCCTCCATGTGTTTGTGTGGGTTTCTTCCTGGTGTGCGAGCGTGTGGTACGGATGAGCTGCCATGGCTGGGCTAGCTACCCAGTGGTATAAACCTTGGCTGTAGATGATTGTTGCTGTTGAAGTGACACCCTGATCCCATGTGCAAAAATAAGAAAAGGGGTTGAGGATAGATGGATGTGTGTGTGTGTATATAAATATATAAATATATCTATATATATATCTATATATATATCTATATATATATATATATATATATATATATATATATATATCTATATATATATATATATATATATATATATACACACACACACACACACACACACACACACACACACACACACGCAAACTCTTTCCATTGTACACTAGTAGTATTCAACAACACATTGCAGCCTTCTGTCCTGGACCACGGCCATAAATTTCCATCTCACCAGATAACTCCCACTTATTATTCCACTCTGAGCTAAGTAATGTATAACCGCAAATGGTAATGTGAAGTAGAGCTGTCTCACCAGATAGAGGTAGACACCAGCAGCTTATAACAATTTAAAATGAATACCATCTTATTTGATAATGTAAATAGGCAGTTGACCACAAGCTTTTTTAAAAGTGACTAAATTCTTAATGAGTTAAGCAGTGCACTACATGCACAGAAAAAAGAGAAAACAAATAGCTGTAGGCACATTTTTGTTTCTTGTAATCTAAGCCTTCTCCTAACCATTTCTTAACTGGAGGAATTTATGAGCCCTAATTAACTATAGCTGACTTTCCTGAAGACATCACAGGCAGAGCCAGAACTGCAAAAAATAAAATAAAAAAAAGATTGCAGGTCAGCATGCCACAGGCTGCAGAGCAGCTCACCCTTCTTCTTGATTCTGTAGCTCATTCTGCCCTGTTTTTTTATCTTTACCATATAGGAATCACAGATGTCCTCAACAGAGTTTTTTTTATCTTTACCATCTAGGAATCACAGATGTCCTCAACAGAGTTTCATATTCACCTGCTAATGAGTTTTTCCTGCTCTTGGCCAGCTGTCTCCTTTCAGAATTTTCTAATTGCTCTTTTATAGCTTTTTACCTTCCTTGCCTAATAATAGTCATAGATCCTCTAAATGCAGAGCAGAATAATTGCAGTTTGTTTACCCAAGTCTCTTATAGGTTTTACATGTTGTATATACAAGTGCTATATTTCACAGCAGAATGCAATTACAAACTTCATATATGTTTTATACACTGCATAAAAAGGTGACAAATTATCTCACCTTTGTGCTGCTGGAAAAAAAGCATTGCAGGCACAGTGATGCATTTTAGTTTACCTCCTGCAGGTTTTATAAAACATGCATGCACCTCCGGGATTTGTTGCAGTCTGAATCTGAAAACAGTGGAAGACTTTCCCAGTCATCACAGGAGCAAGTAGTTCTTAGTGTATGCCATGACTTCTTTCATTGAGTTATGAGGATGAGCACAGTCCCTCTTCTGCTCAGTTTTAATCTGTTACTCACGCAGTTCAGAACTCTGTCTTAACAGTTCCTGTGCATATTGTTTTAAATGTGGAAACCTTTAAAGTATCTATGAATAGAACAGATCATGAGCAGGAATCAACATCAAAATGATCCCTGGGGTCTGTAACAGGAACATGACGTGAAAATTGCCATTAGTGCCAGAGCTTCAGTCCATTCATCCAGAAGAAAAAGTTTGAGACCTACCTCATCTCATTTAAGATGTTGAGTATAGAGAATGCCCAGTACAAAGACCAGAAAGAGGCTCCTACACTTGATCCTGGGCTTGTGTTGGTTTAGTATAAGAAGGTAAGAGAACTGGTGATCAATCGCAGTCCCTTTCCCTTCCTACTTATGACTCAAAAACATGAGGATGCCTTAGCAAAGACAGTTTCCTCTTGAATAGAAAAGTTCAGCCCTGTACCTTTGAGCAGCCAGTGATAACTGGGAGCTTGAGAGGTCCAGTAGGTCCTACAGTCACCTTAAGAGTTTATTTTTCCTACCTCTCTTAAGAGCATACTCTTACCTGGACTACTTGTGGAGAGCTTTTCACAAGTTCTATGGTCCTGGCTGGCTGATTGTTTTCTTCCTAGCCTTTCTTCCCCAGGTCATGCACTATTCACTGGTTAAAGTAGAGATGACACCCATGAGTTTTCCTGCACCACTTCTGCTGACAGTTTCATTCTGGTCATAACTTGGGTGACTTCTGTTTTGCAGCTTGTGGTAGCTGTCCTCACTAGTGCTGAAACGGGGCACTGGGAGGATGGAAGAGCTAGACTTTTTGTACAATCTTCTTATAATTGAGAGCCACCTCTGGTGCATGCTTCCAGCTTGAGCTTTTGCCAAGTAATTATCTTAATTGCCTCGTGCACCAAGTTAGTCAAGACCACCCCATCAGAAGGTATGGTTTAGGAGGTCCCTCCAGTTGAGTTCTTTTTTTATTTTTTTTAATTTCTCATCCATGATATTCTTGTCAGTGAAAATGAGTAGAATGAGACCTTTCCTCTTTATAACTTCCCAAGAAGACTCTTTCTGAGGGAAGATACTAAGGCTGATGAAGTTCATTGTATACTGACCTACAGCATATTTGCATTACTTCCCCATACATTCCTTAAGTAATTGTGTAAGCATGAAGTATAAAGTGCCCAGTGGCACTCTCCACACTGGGCCTGCTTAGAAAGTTGCCAGCAGTGCAGCCTAGAGATATCTAAATTACTTGTTCTGCCCAAGAGGGCTGATGCCTTCTGAATAACACGCTGACCAAGCATTTTCAAACTACTTTCCAATGTTTTCTTCTGTCCTGTATAGGCTCAAGAGGCTGTAGCTCTTTGCTGCCTTTTCTGTACATTAAGAAGCCTGAAGATGTGGACAGTATTAGCAATATATTGTCTCCCCTGCCAGTTTAATTCTTTGATCTATCAGATGTAACAGCTGCAAATCTCTGCTGCTAAGATTGTAGTCCTGTATAGTGGACTTGGCAGTAGGAAAGCTGACATAGCTGTACTAATGTAGGATTAAGGAATACTTGTAAAATACCCTTACCATGGCTTCCACAGTGTGTTTTCCTATGGTCTTCTGTAGCTGTGATGACGATATGAAGGCATGTGCTTGCAGTTACTAGAATGGCATGACTTCCTTTTAATAACATCCTGGATGCCCTCTCTAGGGAGATCTCCACTTTGTTCAAAATGTTTGGGATCTGACTAAAGACCTTCTGAAAAAGAAATGGGTATTGACTAATATGAAGAGGGTTTTTCATGCCCCTTGCTCTGTCCTCTGCTTCTCACTCCTGTAGGATAAGGAAGGCTACAAAGTTTCAAGCAATACTGCATACCCTGATGAGCCAGCCAAGTCTCCGAGGAGTGTGGCTGAACTAAGTGCTTCTGACTCTCGTGTAGGGCTGCCTCCTTGTTTATTTGAAGTCTGACTTTGTTAGAGAACTGGTAATGGCTCCTTTTCATCCTTATCCAGGACCATAAGGCAATACAGCATATATAGGAAAAATGCAGTTTGCAATTAAATATAGACAAAGGGGTGTATAAGGTCATAACTGTTCCAAACAAAATTCAGTCAAACATTAAACAAATTTAATAACTTAACAGCAAGTACTTAATATCCGTTTGTCAAGCTTGGAGAGCCACCGCTAAGTAGTAGTGAATTTTAGACATAGATCTGGATGGTTTCATTGGATCTAGGGATCTGGCCGTTCCTGCCATGAAAAGAGCTCTGGCTGGGAACTAGGTCAACTAGATTACTTTTAGTTCGCCTTTGGACTCTTCCACTCTTCCCCAAATAAAGAAAAAAGTGGAAATTTAAGAGAGGCTGAAAGCTGATATTTTGGAACAGGTCCTGGGTCTGTTCTTTTATTTTTCTCTCAGGGCCTCTTTGTCTTTTTTTATTCTGAAGCTATGTATAAACTAATAAGAACAGAACAAAAGGTTTCATGTCCAAGAAAGAGTTTCTGACTCTTTGCTTTATTTATGATTATTTTTAACTGTATTTATAGTGTAATTATGTGTTGTTGGTTATATTAAAACATGTAACACTGTCATTTATGTGGTAATGCAGCATAGATGCAGTTTGGTATTAAATGCGTAGAACGAATGTTATTGTCTTTAGATAATTAGAGTTAAAAATACAAAATGTTTAAGGTATTTCAGCTGCTTTCACTGAGTAGCATGGGAGGGGAACAGTTGCTAGAAATAGGAGGCTTGCATCACGGGATAGAAACTACAGATGGGCAACTACTATGGCAGCTTAATATCTTTAGTCTTCTGTCCCATGCCTTTACCTTCACCTCGCCCACTTTTTTTTTTTTTTTTTTTTGCAGTGTCTAAAAATCCTCTGTAATTACATGCTGCACATTTAGTATTCTCTGTCACTGACAGTCAGCTGCTTAACCCCCCCCCCCCAAAAAAAACGGCAGAATGTAGCCACTGCATGGCAAAACTCAGGCAAGACCCCAGTCATATTTTATTACAAAAAGTTAATTAAGGTTAATGAGCCAGATGCAGAGGAATAATGTCAGAATTACAGGGGCTACAAGTTTCAGCTTGTAGGAATCTCTTCCATATCTTTGCTTGGATTCCTGAATTTGTGTAGCTTTGTTTCAACAATTACTTAATAGTCTTACTCTTACTATGCGAGTCTTGGCACCAAACTGGTGCAAGGACAGGAGAGTTTGTGTGCACAGCCAGATCTCCTAGGATACCATGGGACATCATGACTCATCAACGTATTAACTTTATTTAATTTTCCAGATTTTCTGTAATTATTGAAATTAGTATCTAAATTTACAGCATGTTTTTAATCAATGTAATGAAAAGCATTTGGCAACTGAGATTGGTTAACATGGCTTCATTCCTGTATTATCAAGTTTTCAATAGGTACATACTTTAAACATGTCCAGTTTCTTGTTAAAAATTACTTAACCACAAATGCATTTTCCTTGGATTTATTTTGATTCCTTGGATTGGTTATATAAATACCTCTAAGCTGTCCAGATTTTGTGTCATATTTCCTCATAAAATTCATGGTTTTCTGGCAAATCACCAAGGACTGAAGTCGCTAAATAATGACATACACTTTAATTTCAGAATTTTTACCCTTGAGAAAATGGATAACACAAAACTGGTTTATTCTAGCAACATTCTTGGTTTGCAAGAAAAATATTAAAAAATTGATTTTGGGCCATTGTTGCCCACCTATTATTTTTAGTGTTGTCCATATTTCTAGAGGTTGAGAGGTATGGTTACATAAAAATTTACCTTATGGTATTCATAGTAAAAGACATTTGTATAATTTTTGTAATGAGTAATAACTGTTCCAGATCAACAGAAATTAAAGCGCTTTGTTGAATTTAGAAACTTAATAGTATTCCAGTCAATTACAGACAAAATAAATAAAACAATTTCAGTCTTTAATCCCAGTTCACGATAATGTAAAACTTTATCAATAAAAAAAGACTCTGTCTCAATCTGTCTTCTCAAATTACTTTAAATATTGTCTTGATTGAAAAATAATAAAATGCTGGAATTCTGCAGTAAATGTTCAGTGTGCCAAATAATTTTATCTGATTATGAATCCAGTCGTATAGGTTTAAGACAATTCAACAGAAGATTTTACGAAGTGCATATCTGATTCCAACTAGACTTGAATAAGTAAGCCATAGTAAATTGCGTTGGCACAGTTGTAATATTAAAAGCTCTTGGATCCTTATGTGGAGGTTGTATCCAAGAATTCATCAGTGGTGGGTAAAAATATTTTTTTTTCTCCTGATTGCTGGTTTACAAACGGAATGTGTATATGTATATATATATATATATATATATATATATGTATATATATATATGTATATTATATATGTATATATATATATATATATATATATATATATATATATATATATGTATATTATATATGTATATATATATATATATATATATGTGTGTGTGTGTATATATATGTGTATATATATATATATATATATATATATATATATATATATATATATATATATATATATTCAGTGTGGACTTAGTACTCCAAAAAGTGTGCACTGATTGGACATCCCATAAATCGAGCATATCCCAAAGGAAAGAAGTTCAGTTGCCATATCAAGCACGCACTCAGGTCTCTCAACAACAGGTATTGTTATGACTCTGTCATAGTCCATGTTGTCGTGAACGACTTGAGACGTACCTCGCTGGACTATATGAAGAGAGACATGATTGAGCTAGCTTAATGTTTGTCCTAGGCAAGTATGTCCCTAAACTTAAGCAGCATTCTACCGTCACCCAGAATGATGCCGCAATACAAACAGAAAGTGATTGACTTTAACAATTGTCTTAGTTTCTGGTGTCATTCCAGGGGGATCCAGTGCCTGACAGCCTGGGAAGATATGATAGACAAACCACGATGCTTTGGTGTAGAGATGGCCTGCATCTGTCTCACTTGGGCTTCAGGCTTCTGGAAAAGGCCTTTGCCTCCCCCATAGTGCCTTTTTTAGAAAATGTCATGAGGTCGCTACTACCAACATAAAAATCTCAACAAAACGCAAATTAAAGGTCATGCTGCTAAACGCTAGGAGTCTAAACATGAAACTGCACTCACTGCAAGCATTCTTAACCCTGGAAGATGCTGACATTTGTGCAGTCACAGAAACCTGGTTCAAAGCTGCAAAGAGCACCCCAGCCTTAACTGGTTATTCATCCTATCATACATTCAGACCCAAAAATGTGGGCAGCAAAGCCAAAGGAGGTGGAGTTTCAATATGTATGAAACAGACACACCTCCAGGCTGGTCAAACAGTATGACACACAGGAGATACTCCAGGTGCAGTTAACCATTGACAAGACCCCTATTCAGATTATATCTAGCTACAGCGCTCCAAATTTGACTCAAGATGCCCACTCCACCTATCTGGACCTCTTCATATCTATCAAGATTCAACCCTTTACCCTGATCCTGGGTGATTTTAATTACCCAAAACTACTCATGCTAGAACATGAATGCCCAGAGATTCTTCGATTTTTTTTTTTTTTTTTTTTATCAGTGCGAATGCCAAATTGACAGTTAGCCAATACCCCCCACAGGAGGCGGTAATATCTCGGACTTGTTATTAACCAACATGAGGAACCACTGCAGCACCCCTATGGTGTCATCCTTTCTGGTAAGATCCGACCATAAAGCGGTCACTTTTGAAGTCACCATCTTCCCTTACCCCCCTCTACTAAGGGTCAAACAAAAAAAACCTCTCCAAAGCTGGTTACAACCTCCTGAGGGATGGTATAAACAGCTTCACAACTCCCTCCCCCAGTGTAGGAACTGGCACCAATGTCCGGATCTACACCGAAGTACTATACAAGCATTTATATAGATGCATGGAATCAGGAATACCTGACAGGACAAAATCATCCTCTGCCAGGAGGTAGACATCTGCAATAAAGAAACTATATAACAGAAGGAAAAAATTGCTGTCTGGGACTAAGAAGGAGCAGGTGCCCAATTGGAAGCAATCTCTCCTTAGCCTGAACAAACAAACAGGAGCACTAGTGAAATCCTCTAAAGCCAACTTTGAGTCCATATTGGCCACATCTTCTAGAAACAGTCATAAGGCCTTCTTTTCATATGTCCGCAATCTCAAAGGAAGCACGCAGATCTGTTCAGAACTGGTTGTCAAGGACACCACATACACAAATGCTGTAGATATAGCCAATCTACTGGCTGACAGATTCAGCAAAAACTTCTCCCCTCTGTCCCCCATCAGTAAGTCAGGGCATCTCCAGTACCTGCCTCTCCCACCCGTTATCTCTATGGAGCAGGTCATCACTGCCCTGTCAAAGGCAAAAAATACAGCCTCCATGGGACCCAGTAACATCCCAGGCTGCATCCTACATGAACTCAGGCATGAACTTGCAGTACTATTAGGCACCCTATTCAGCCAAAGCCTGAGTACCGACTTTGTCCCAACCGAGTGGAGGACAGCCACTGTCATCCTTTTGCACAAAGGTTGAGCATCCACCAACCCAGGAAATGATAGGCCTATCAGCCTAAATGTTATACAAGGTTCTACAAGGTTCCTGTTCTACAAGGCCATGGAATAGATTATCCTGGACCTCATTAACAGGGACATTGGCAACCTCCAAACACTCAACCCCACACAGTTTGGCTTTGTCAAGGGGAGGTCATGTCCGTTAAATCCGGTTGACTTCTTTGAGACGGTCACCAAAGCCATGGATGAGAGGAAGATGGTGCACACCGCCTACCTTGACCTGGCCAAAGCCCTTGACACTATTCCCCACTCGGATGTAGTAGATTAAACTCTCTCAACTAAGCATCAATCCATATGTTACCAGATGGGTAGCAAACTGGCTCACTGATGGAACCCACCTAATCAAAATAGGGGAAGCCACCTCCAGCAGTAGACCCATAATGAGCGGCGTACCCCAGGGATTAGTCTTGGGGCATCTGTTATTCAGTATATCCTTCTCTGAGGTGCAGGCCAAAACCAGTGGACTATAGCTGACCAAGTTTGCAATTCCCCAAGTGATGTGAACATCCTCCAGGAGGGTCTCCCCCAAACAAATCACTGGTGCCAGAAACATAGCCTCATGCTGAATGCCAAAAAATGCATTATCATCCCCTTTGGGGAGAGTGACATCCCCACATATATAATCACATTAATAACCATGTCCTAACAATCAGTAGTGTCGGATTTGGGCACCCAGGTTGATAGCAACCTGACTCTTGACCACCATGTTGCTTCCGTTGTACGGAAAGTTTTCTGCATTGCTGACCTCATAAGTAAGGGTATCTTATCCAGGGACAAAGAGGTCATAAGATCCCTGTATTCTTCCCTTATAAGGCCAGTTATTGAGTATGGTGCCCCTTTCGGCATGTACCTCTCAAAGCACATGCAGCAGTTGGAGAGGCCAGAGAGGTTCCTCACCAGAAGAATCCAGGACCTCAAACACCTCCCCTGCACAGATAGGCTAAAAGCCCTGTTCCTCGACTCAGTTTCATACAGACTCCTAAGAGGTGACCTCTGTCTGGCATAGAAAGCAATCCCAGACCCCACCTTGATGGGACTGCTGCATATTTACAAATCAAGCTCCACTCAAGCAACCTATACAGACTACCTCAATCCTGGTCTGTAATATCAATAGGACTTGTTGGCAGGACAGAATTGTGTCCCAGAGACTCCCTCATCTGTGGAATAGACTCCCTCTCCAAGTCAAGCAGAGTACCTCATTATCCCTTTTTAACCGCAACCTGGATAACTGGATGGGAAACAGAAAATACACTCCTGGGATTCCACCTGTGTGCATGCTGGACAGGGGCTGTAGGTGCCGATTTGTCTAAACATGGGCCAAACTCTTGGTTAGGCTTATAAGGAAGGGCCTCCGGACCAATAGCCTAGTAACCTCCTGTGACCCTGTATATGTATACATACGTATACACACACACATACACATGCACTTCTTCATTTAATCATGCCATTGAAATAACATGTTGAAATTAAAAACATTTTCATGCCAACAGTTTCAGACATGTTGTGACGACCGTGCCCTGTTCCAGCAATCAAGGAGCCTCAATCCTCACCACTAACACCAGGGATGTTGTTTCCTAGAAGAGGAAAGGATAACTAATACACACAGTGAAGTACAATTTTCCTTAAGTGCACACACAGGTCACAGTCAGTCTGGGGCTGGTTGCTCCCTTGCTCACCAGGTCCCCAATAACACTTCCCACTAGCACAGCTATAGGGCCCAAGTCTCAGCCTAACTGGGCAAGCTAAAACCTCCAGTACCCTCTGTCCAACCAGTGCTTCGTGCCCCTGCCAAGTAGCTGACACAACACACACACACTTTGGGATAAGTATTTATACAACTTCACAGACACCCCTGGGAAAGACTGACACAGATTCTCCAACTGTGCCCCATTACCCAAACTGTACGGTAGTAATTACTGCCACCACCCAGATGTTCTTCATCCCACATTGCTGCAGTCCTAACACTTGGGTAGTCCGCTGTCCCAGTCGGCCCGAATACCAAAGTATATGGCTGACGTCGGTCAAGGCGCATTAGTCTGACGTCAGGACGTCAGGGTACAAATGTGCATGACCGACGTCATATCCTCAGTCTTTTTTGCCGCATGGTCCGATGCAGAAGCAGTTTTGCGAGTGCAGGTTGGCTTTCTGAAATTTTCTGAAGTCGGAGTTTCAGACCGAATCAAAGTTGGCTAAGTACCCCGTTGGGGAATATTTTGGTTTTTTCTTGCCTCAGTATTTAACCGGATGTCAGAAAAAGTGAATAACTGTATTTCTTGTGGGAAACAGATACCTCATAGGGATTACCATACCTTGTGTATACCTTGCTTAGGGCCTGAGCACGACGTTGTTGGATGTCGCTCTTGTGCTAGATTTAACAAACGCACTATAAAGAGAAGATTAGACTGTGCCAGGTTAGTTTTTGGGAAGCGTTGTAATTATAAAATGCCGTCGGATGCTCCGACGCCCGCTTCGTCCAAAAAGCGCAAGGACAAAGCAGCAAAGCCTAGGTTGGAAGAACCGTCAGTCCTGGACGTTGGTTCTTTAGAAGGCTCGGTGGAGCCGGAGGTTCTGCCAGAAGTTTCTTTGGAGTCTCAGGGAGAGACTTTACTGTTACAAGATGTGTCCTCTCAGGAGGTAGGCCAGGCTGAAGGGGCTTCTCAGGTGGCTGTTCTCCCCTCCCTTCCTAAGGTGGTTAGGCCCTCCCCTTCTGTTTCCAAGGCTTCTTTGAGAGGCAGGCCAGGTTTAACTTCAGTGGGTGTCTCTCCTAGTTCTTCAGGATCTTTGCCTAAGAAACATATGCTTAAAATGGCAGAAGATTTGATTACTATGATTAGAGGTTCTATGCCCCCTCCTGATAAGAGGCCTAGGGTGGAACCTGAGCTTGAGAGTTTTGAGCAGTGTTCGAGGCTTCTGAGTCTTGGCTGAAGACTTACAGGAGTATCCTCCTTATTCTGATTCTGATGTAGATGATTCTACTCCTTCGGCTTCTCCTCCTGAGGATTTTTTTTTTCAGAGACTCTTCTTTCCATGAGGGAACATTTTAAATGGGAAGGACAAGATTTCTCTGATTCCAGGAAGAGGCTTAGGGAATTTTTGCTTTACCCCAGCATAGGCCTTTAGCTATACCTCCTGTTCTGGATGTGGTGGAAGATGTTTTTGCAGAGGCTTCCCTGAACCCTGATTCTTTGCCTCCTGCCCCAGTTAAACCGGATAGGTATTATAGGGTGCCTGAAGCTCATAAGTATCTTTTAAGAGTCCTAGGGCAGACCCAGAAACTGTTTCTCAGGGGCCTAAAGGTGTTAAGGCTTCTGTTGTTAAAAATCCTGTTCCTCCTGATAAAGAGGCAAGGGCTTTGGATAGATGGGGAAAGAAAGTGTATACTTCTTCCACTTTAGCCATGAGGGCTTTGAATTGCCAGTTCCACATGTTAAAATATCAAAATTATCTCCTTTCACAATTGAAGTCTAAGGTGGATGCTCTGGCGGAAGGTATTGAGTGTAAAGAGTTGCAGGATTTAGTTCATGTGTCTGAACAGGTGGGTAAGCATTCCTTGCAATGTGGTTTTGATGCTGTGCAGGCCTCTTTGAGGGTGGCTGCCACTGGTTCTGTTCTTCGCAGGCACGCCTGGCTGAGGGATCAGAATTTAGCTGAGCATGTTAAGACAAGGATTTTGGATGCTCCGTTACAGTCTGATGTGTTGTTTGGTTCGCCTGTGGAAGCAGTTTTAAAGAAAATGGAGGACAAGGCTAAGTCTATGCAGACTGTTAAAGATTTTTTGCAGGTTCAGCCTCCGAAGTTTAGTAGAAATTGGCCTACTAAGGGATGGACATATCCTTCTTATGATTCCCAGTCTAGGGGTAGGTCTAGACGTGGGAGGGGCAGAGCTCAAGGTTCTTTTAGGCCTAGAACAGGGAGTTCACCTGCTCAGTCTTCTGGTGAGGGCAGGGGTCAGCCCTTTCGTAAACAGACCCAATGACCTGCCTTTTCAGCTGCCAGTGCTTTCTCGTCTGGCAGCACCTTTAGGAGGACGGCTGGCACTTTTCAAAGAAAATTGGAGTTTAATTACCCAGGACAGATGGGTATTGGATATCATTCACCACGGTTACAGGTTTTATTTCCATACCTTGCCTCCTTTCAAAGGCATGCCAGACATTCCTCCTCTACAAAGAAAAGAGGCTCACAAGCAAATTTCTCTGTTACTCCAAATAGGGGCCATTCAGCCGGTTCCTGTGCCAGAAAGGGGCCTAGGATTTTATTCTCGCCTGTTCCTAGTACCAAAGAAGGGGAACACGTGGAGACCAATTTTGGATTTATCTATCCTCAACACTTATCTGGACATTCCCAAGTTCAAAATGTTGACGTTACAACAGCTTTTACCTCTACTGGGCAAAGATCACTGGATGGTAACTTTAGATCTCAAGGAGGCTTACCTTCATGTGCCTATCAGACTAAGTTGCAGGAAGTATCTGCGTTTTCGAGCTGGGAATTCCCATTATCAGTTCTCTGCATTGCCCTTTGGCTTATCTACTGCCCAGAGTATTCACAAAAGTTCTGGCTCCAGTGATAGCTTACTTCAGGCTAAAAGGAATACAAATCTATCCTTACTTGGACGACTGCCTGATTCTGGCTCAAGAAAAGGAAGACCTTTACAGCATTTGGAATATGTGATAGCAGTGCTAAGATGCCTGGGGTATTCTGTGAGCGAAATAAAGTCCAGTCTAGTACCCTCTCAAGACATGTGCTTTCTGGGTGTGAGACTGAATACAGCAACCCAGATGGCCTTTTTAACCCCGGACAAACAAAAGAATCTTTCCCTTTACTTCCATCAACTATCTCTTCAGTCCGGGCTGACTGCAAGGACAGTCCTTCAAGCCTTAGGGTTCATGGCATCTTGTATTCTGGTGCTTCCCAATGCCAAACTGCATATGAGGAAGCTGCAATGGTACCTCAAAATGTATGGACACAGCACTGCCAGGATTTGGACACTGTCATTCAAATAATACCTTGCATTCAAAAGGAATTTTTGTGGTGGGCTCAGGAATGTCACCTAAACAAGGGACTCTCTGTGACCCGGCCAGAGGCGAGTCAGATTCTAACGACAGATGCCTCAGACATAGCTTGGGAGCTCATCTGAATGGAAAGTGGATACAAGACAAGTGGCCTGCCAGACTACAGCATCTACATATCAACATGAAGGAGATGTTAGCAGTCCAGTTTGCATTAATGGCTTTCAAGGAGTTACTTCTTCCAGGGCAGGTGTTGATTCTAACAGACAACACAACTGTCATGTGGTACAGCAACAAACAAGGGGAACACATTCTTATCCTCTATGCAGGCAAGCAATGATTTTATGGGAGACTGCGCAGCTTGCAACTAACTCTTCAGGCAAGGTTTCTGCCAGGAGCACAGAACTCCTTAGCAGATGTGTTAAGCAGACAAATCATGGATCCCCACGAGTGGAAACTGGATCTTCATGTATTTCGGAAATTGACAGTGTCATGGGGAACTCCAGACATAGATCTGTTCGCTTCTCCACTAAACCACCAGCTGCCAAAGTTTTGCAAAAGGTTTCATCACACAGCTTGGAAAGTGGATGCTCTTTCTTTCAGTTGGAAAAATCTTCATGTGTATGCCTTTCCACCTCTGCCTCTTCTCCCAAAGGTACTCCTAAAGGTCAGACAAGACAAGCCAAGGATGATTTTAATAGCTCCAGATTGGCCTCGGCAACACTGGTACCCATTACTGAGGAGTCTGGTAAGGAAGCCTCCATGGCCTTTACCTTTGATTCCACACCTATTGTCTCAGAGGGACGGTCATCTACTCAATGTCAAGCTTCACTCTCTTCATCTAACAGCCTGGCATATTCTGTTTTGAAACACAGCAGGTCTCAACTTCCTCAACAAGTTTTGAATGTGATTATGGAAGCCAGAAGACCTAGTACAAGGAAAGTGTATGCAGAAAAATGGAAGAGATTTTTATTTTGGAGTGCAGCAAAGGATTTGGAGGTTTCTGAGCCTAATTTGAGTGTGGCTCTTCAATATCTTACTGAGTTATTGGACAAAGGTTTGTCTTTCTCTTCCATTAAGATTCATGCTGCAGCAATTTCAGCTCACTATGATTGTGACCCACCATTGTTTTCTCATCCTTTGTTCAAGCAATTTCTTAGAGGGGCAAAGAATATAAGACCCCACGTAGAGCTCCTACTCCTGCTTGGGATCTCAATTTTGTGTTGGAGAAACTTACTCTACAACCTTTTGAGCCTCGGCTACTGCTGAATTGAAATACTTGTCATGGAAGACTGCTTTTTGTTGGCCATTACTTCTGCAAGAAGGGTTTCTGAATTGCAGGCCCTTATGGCGGTTGAGCCTTTTTTTGATTTTCCATAAGGATAGGGTATCATTACGTACTAATCCTTCCTTTATGCCTAAGGTGGTTTCTAGTGTGGCTTTAAACCAAACTATTCATTTGCCTACTTTTATGCAGATCCCCAAAATAAGGGGAAAAGATTTTGCACACTTTAGATGTACACAGGCAGTTCGTTATTTAAGCAGGACTAAGGATTTTAGGCAGTCTCAGCAGTTGTTTGTTTCTTTTGCTTTGAGTTCTCAGGGCAAGCCTGTGTCAAAACAAACTATTTCTAAGTGGATTGGGTTTTGCATTGCATTTTGTTATTCCCATCATGGCAAGGAGATTCCAGCTGGGATTAGGCCTCATTCCACTAGGGCTACTGCCACTTCAACAGCATTTCTAAGGGGGGTGGCAACTAAGGATATTTTGGAGGCAGCTACTTGGAGTTCAGTGCATACTTTCTCTAAGCACTACCACCTTCCTCTCTACTCTAAATCTAGGGCTGGTTTTGCCACGGCGATTTTGCAGGGCATGTTGACAGCTCCTGCTTCCTTATGATTTGCCAGCCTCCCTTACCTCTGCTTTGGGATTCTACCCAAGTGTTAGGACTGCAGCAATGTGGGATGAAGAACATAGTACAGTTTTGTACCTACCATAAATGTAGATGTTCAAGATCCACATTGCTGCAGTCCAACCCTCCCTCCTTCCCCTCTGTGTTTAGGGGTGGTTGTGTGGGTGGGGTTGTACCTTTGTAAATTTGTATATATTGTACATATATTTGGTACAGGAGTGTTTGGTGTTTTTTGGTTTTGGCCTTATCTTTTTAGGGTCTTCTGACATCTGGGGCAAGAAAAGACTGAGGATATGACGTCGGTCATGCGCATTTGTACCCTGACGTCCTGACGTCAGACTAATGCGCCTTGACCGACGTCAGCCATATACTTTGGTATTCGGGCCGACTGGGACAGCGGACTACCCAAGTGTTAGGACTGCAGCAATGTGGATCTTCGAACATCTACATTTATGGTAGGTACAAAACTGTACTTTAATATCAGCTACTAAAAGGCCCTTAAAAGGGTGTCCAGTTATTACTGTGCAACATTAATATCCAGTGGTAATGTGACTATACAGTCTAAGGCTATCAGAGTGGCCTATTACAATATACTCTATATAAATATGCAATGTACTCTAGAGCTTATCTTTACACAAACCAGCCCCAGGTAGAAGGTTTTAAAAATATTTAATAATAAATAATTAAAACACAAGACAAAACTACTACACAACGGAGATATAGTTCAGAGATCACACAGAAACTTAAAATAATACAGTAGGACAGGTCTGATTTCAAAGAAAAGTACCTAATTAATCTTTACTAGCTTTAACTATTCCTACAAAAAATCACCGTGTAGAAACTTACATGTGAGCATAAGCAGAGTGCTGGTAAGTTGGATATCAAGATCAAAATGCTCTTAAGTCTCTCTTTGAGACACAGTTTATAAAACATCACTCACAAACATGTCTCTGGGTCCTCCCCAGATTACATCATTTTAAGTTAGTTTCCATTACATCATTTCTTTGACACTTAACCTGGAGTTACCAGGCTAATAGAAACTGCATTATTTAGCAAGCTAACACCTGCACAGGAGACTACAACACTAAAAGGCATATGTTAAGTTGTCTATCTCTCCTTCATTCTTGCTGGATGGGTTCGGAGCCGACCTCGGCTCCGACTCGGCCACTCTAAAAGCTCGAGAGTTGGTTCCACCGGCTCGAGGCTCCCCCTATATCTCATAATGCTAGGCGTGAGTTACCTCAGATCTCGTTTGCCGCTACAGCGATCGAGGTGTGTTTTCTACCGGCTCCAGGTTAGTGAAAGTTTAGACTAGTTTAAAATTCTTTAAACTTAGGCTAGTTAGTGTAAAATTCTTTCCCACTTAGTGTAGTGGACTTGTTTATCCCTTACTATCTTTCCAGCCCCCTCCTTTTATAAAGAACACTTAGTTCTTCCCTAAGGCCTTCGGGCCCTTCCATCCCCTTCCATAGAAGTGTGTATGTGTTACTTAGGGAATTTTATTAGCTTACCCTTAGTTTTAAATAATTCCCTTTAATCCTGTCAGTGTAATCTGTGTGTGTGTGTTTTTGTGTGTGATTACACTTCAGGTTCCTTGAGTATGTCCAAGGATACAAAGGTCTCAGGCTTCAAGAAGTGTGACTCGTGCTGTCAGAAAATGTCTCTGACAGACGGTCACACTTCTTGTGTGTACTGCCTGGGACCTTTACACCTGCAGGACTCTTGTGCTGTATGCCATGGCTTTAGCCCTAGAGTCCTGCAGGAGAAAAAAAATAAACTCATTTTGAGGGGTTTAATTAAGCCTGAAGGTTCCCTTCCTGTGTCTTCTGGGAAACCTTCTAAGGCTTCTAGGACCTCGGCTCCAGCTTCAGAGTCGAGGCCTAAGGCTTTGAAGCCTACTGCTTCATCGGCTCCGGCTGGAGCCGATGAGTCTGTGACTGCTGTTTCAGTGGTTTCCTCGGCTCCGGCCGGAGCCGAGGCATTAGAGAGTCATGGGTCGGCTCCGATCATGCCATCGGAGCCGACATCTAGAAAGAGATCGAGGTCACCGTCCCTTGGCTCCGTTCATTCGGCTCCAGCGTCCCCCCTGCTGTCTGAACGGAGCCATAGATCTCACTCCTCCAGGTCATCGAGGCTATCAGATCACGGCCTCCAGAGGGTAGTGAGTAGAGTTTTGAAGTCCGAGGCACTGGCCCAAATGCTCCAGAGTCCGACTCATCAGTCGATGCCTCAGCTTGTTCCAATTAATATTCCTCCTCCGACTCCGTTGAGCTTGGAGCCGGGGCGTCTCGGAACCGAGACTGTGGTAGCGTCGGAGCCGATACATTTGTCTTCGGCTCCGTCGTCGGCTCCGATTTCTTCCTTTGAAGAATCTCGGCGCCGGGCTTCCCTCGTCGGCTCCGAGGGGGTGAGTGGCATCGGACCCTTGTCCGACCCCCTCTCCCTCTCGGTGCTTCGGCGCTGGTGAGTTCGGCTCCGACATCGGCCTCGGAGCCATCTCTGTCGGTGCCGAGGGAGGTTCTCAGTTTCTCGGAGCGGGGACCTCTGGCTCTGCCTGACAGGGGTGCATTCGAGGTCATGCGGAGTGCGTTGGAACCTTGTTCGACTCCACAGTCGGCTCCGTCCGCCCCTCCCACTTCGGTGCCTTTGGTTATGTCGACTCACTCCCTCATCCCAGACCGCAGAGAGCAAGCTCCTCAAGAATCCCCTGTGGGGATCTCATCCTCTTCCGAGGCCTCCCCTGAATTGGCAGGGGAGCCCCCTAGGAAGAGAAAGTGTAAGAGGAAGCACTTAGACTCACTTGAGTCTGTCACCTCTGACACAGATTTAGAGGATTCCGAGGGTTCCCCACGTTCCCCTTCTGAAGATGTCTCTTTCGCAGACATTCTAGAGATCCTGAAACAGAGGGGGAATTGGCCAGCCCTTAACCCTTCGGAGGATGAATCTGTGTATCTTGAGGCGTTTGGCTCTCGTCCTTCCACCTCCTGGGTGTCCCCCCCCCTTTGATCCCCTCATGCAGGTGGTTGCAAAGAAGGCCTGGATGGCTCCTGATTCAGTGGACCCTACTCCCAGGAGACCCTCCAAATTTATAACAGCACCAACTGACAAGCAATTTCTCACAAAAGGTGTTTCTGTGGATGCTATGGTGGTAGCTGCTGCCACCAAGAAGGAACTAGCTGATCCTTCAGTGCCTGTCCATCCACCTAACAAGGAATCCAGGTCTATGGACAGATGCGGAAGCGGATGTTCTCGTCAGCGACCTTTGCAATGCGTTCGCTGAACTACCTATGCCATTTTACTCGTCTTCAAAGGGACTTGATCAAGGAAGCGAGTGATATGTTGAAGGATCCTACAGCTGCGGGTTTTCAGGATAAGATGAACACTCAGCTGGCTACCCTGAACTCCATAGCTAACTCCTCCATGCGCCTCCTTTCTCCTCCTTTCTTATGCGGCTGATGGAGCGAGCAGGGCCGCAGGGACAGGTGTGGCCTTACGCAGGCACGCCTGGATGCGGTTATGCAACTTTGCGGACCCCTTTAAAACGTCCTTCACTAATTCCCCGTTTGATGGATCATCTCTTTTTGGTCCTCAAGTGAAAGAAACCTTGACTAGGTGCCGTCGGAGTCCGTTTTTCTACTCCTTCTAGGCCTTACCCCAAAGGCCAGAAAAGTGGGAAAATGTGGTTCCTTAAACAATCTCAAGGGACTTCGCCTGACGCACAGAGTCGGTTCCCCTCCAGAGGCAGAGGGGGGAACAACAATGGTAGACGTCGCCCTAGAGGCAGGGGGGGTCCGCAGAACCAGGGCAATCATGAAGTCTTCTCTGATAAGCCCTTTCAGCATCCCTGAGGTGTTGCCCGACTGCCTACCTTCGGAGGCAGTCGGGGGAAGATTGTCACTGTACCCAAAAGCCTGGCTATCCCTGACTCAAGACAAATGGGTACAGTCCATCATTTCCGAGGGTTATTCCATTCCCTTCTTTCACATTCCAAACCAATCAAAAAAATCCCTTCCAGATGTTCCACCCGCTCAAAGGGATCTTGCAGCTTTGGAAATTTCAAAGCTGCTTGCAAAAGAGCAATTCAGCCAGTTCCAGCAGACCAGCAAGGATCCGGAATCTACTCCAGGTTCTTTTTAGTTCCAAAGAAAACAGGGGACTGGAGACCAATTTTGGATCTCAGTATCTTGAACAAATCAGTCAAGAAAACAAGATTTTGGATGGTCACGCTGCAGTCCATCCTTCCCCTTTTGGGAAAGGGAAGCTGGATGTGCTCTATAGATCTTCAGGATGCGTACTATCACATAAAAATGAAAAGACGCTCCAGAAGATTCCTCCGCTTCAGGCTGGGAACCAGTCATTTTCAATTCAGGGCCCTGCCCTTTGGTCTCACCACTGCCCCCCGGGTGTTCACCAAATGCATGGCAGTGGTAGCTTCTCCCCTGAGACGACAAGGATTCCAGGTGTTTCCATATTTGGACGACTGGCTCCTTACAGCTCCCACCAAGCATCTTCTTCTAAGGGCCAGGGACTACACCTTTCGCACTTGTCGAAATTTAGGCATTTCAATAAATTTCGAAAAGTCTGTTTTGTCGCCTTGTCGTACTATTTCCTTCATAGGCGCAAATCTAGACACAATCAACATGTCTGCGAGATTAACAGATCAGAGAATAACAGACATACACAAAATGGTCTCGCTCCTCTTCAGCAGCAACAGAATCAAAGCCAGGTTAGTTCTGAAAGTGTTGGGGATTATGGCGGCTGCCATACCTCTGCTTCCATTAGCCAGATTCCACATGAGAATCCTTCAATGGATGCTCTTCACACAATGATCGTACCAGCAACTTCCAATGTCTCACTCCATTATAATCACACAAACATGCAGAAATCATCTTCTGTGGTGGATGTCTTCCCCTCAGCTCTTATTGGGAAGACCCTTTGTTCCTTCCCCTCCGGTTGCTACTCTGACAATGGACGCCTCCCTGATCGGGTGGGGGGGGGGGCATTATCAGGGCAGAACTGTCCAGGGCACATGGCAACCAGACGAATGCCACTTGCACATAAATGTTCTAGAGATGAGAGCAGTGCTTTTAGCGTTGCAAGCCCTTCAAGACTCTCTTCCCTTGGGAACGATAGCAATCCAGACGGACAATATGTCTGTAGTGTGGTATATCAACAAACAAGGCGGAACCAGGTCCTACCCCCTGTGTCGAGAAGCACTCAGACTTTGGCAATGGGCGATTTCTTCTCAGCGTTTTCTGATAGCAACGCACATCCCCGGGAAGTCCAATCAAATTGCGGACAAGTTGAGCAGAGCTGTCCTCATGCCTCACGAGTGGTCTCTGAAAGACTCTGTAGTGGGAGAAATTTTTCTCAAGTGGGGTCAGCCTTGCTGCGATCTTTTTGCTACTCCCCAAAACAGCAAGTGCAGAGATTATTTCACCCTATTCCCGCTACCAGGCCAACCCAGCAGAGACGCGCTAGTCCAAGTTTGGCCCCGGGGACTTCTGTATGCATTTCCTCCCTTCCCACTAATCTCTCAAGTGATACAGAAAGCTATCGCTCAGAAGGCCTCCTTGATCCTCATTGCTCCTTACTGGCCTCGACAGGTTTGGTTCCCCTTTCTACATAAGTTTCTGTTGGAGCGACCTTGGCATCTGGACCTAGTTCCAGATCTTTTGATCCATCAGTCGGGTCAGTTTCATCGCTCCCTTCCCTCTCTGAACCTCACTGCTTGGTTCCTCCAATTCCAACTTTAGCCAGGCTTCCTCAAATATCTCACTCTGTTCGAGATATTTTGATAGCTTCCCATAAATCTTCCACTCGAAAGATTTATTTGAGTAAGTGGAAAGCGTTTAGCCTATTGGGCTCAAGGAAGGAAATAGATCCTTTCACTGCTTCCATCCAAATGGTCCTTGATTTTCTAGCTGAACTCTTCCATGCAGGTTCATCTCCTTCTACTCTTAAAGTTCAATTGGCAGCTATTTCTAACTTTCATGTGGGCATTTCAGATTCTGCCATCATGTCCCACAAGCTTTGCAAAGCCTTTTTTGAAGGGAGTTTTTCTACTCAGACCTCCGGTAAGAAATCCTCCTCCTCCTTGGGACCTAAATTTAGTTCTCAGTTCTTTAATTCTCTCCCCTTTCGAACCTGCATCCTCCTGTTACTTAAAATTACTATCATGGAAGACTCTCTTTCTAGTAGCTATTACTTCAGCTAGAAGAGTTTCAGAACTTCATGCACTCAGCTGTCGACCTCCTTATCTGTTGTTCCATAAGGACAGAGTATCCTTACGAACCAACCCGTCCTTTTTACCTAAAATAGCCTCCACAGCTAACCTAAATCAAAGCATTGACCTCCCGGTGTTTTTTCCAGAATATTCTAACAGATCTGAACAAAGATTACATTGGCTTGATGTTCATCGTCAGTTAAGGTACTATTTGGATAGAACAAAACAATTCAGAAAATCTGACCAGCTGTTCGTCTCTTATGCAGAAGGCAGAAAGGGACTTTCAGTTTCAAAGGTATCATTATCCAGATGGCTAACATCCCTGATTTCCCTTGTGTATGAAATTAGACACCAAAAGCTGCCTAGCAAACCTAAAGCCCATTCTACCAGAGCCTTGGCTACTTCTATAGCCTTCCAAGATAGATTGCCTATTGACACCATTTGTGCAGCGGCTACTTGGGCTACTCCTCACACTTTCATTTCTCATTATAAGTTGGATTTAGCCTCTAGACATAGAGCTAACTTTGGTTCCACTGTTCTCAAGAGTCTGTTCCGTTAGGCCACCTGGGACAAGGTGCTAGGGACGCGGTCCCATCCAGCAAGAATGAAGGCGAGATAGACAACTTAACATATAGAAGTTATGTTCTTACCATAACATTCCATGTTAGTTGTCTTCTTCTCGCCTTCTTCTTGCGTCCCACCCTCCTTCCCCCTGGCCTGGACAGACCTAGAGGAGTTTTGATTGTGACCTCTCTTTCTACCACCTCTTTACTTTAGGTATATGCTCTGCTGTGCATATTTCCTGGATCAGGATGTAGGTCACCCTTCTCCCTTGTTTATAGAGGTGGACTTTGTTACTAGTTATTTTACTACTATTATACTACTATTATAGGAAGTGCCTAGCTTACAAACGAGATCTGAGGTAACTCACGCCTAGCATTATGGGATATAGGGGGAGCCTCGAGCCGGTGGAACCAACTCTCGAGCTTTTAGACTGGCCGAGTCGGAGCCGAGGTCGGCTCCGAACCCATCCAGCAAGAAGAAGGCGAGAAGAAGACAACTAACATGGAACGTTATGGTAAGAACATAACTTCTATTTCACATATACACTCTAGCAATTAGTCCTTAGTTCACACAAAAGACAGAATGTCTTCAACCAGCCTGACCGGAACCAACTTTAAAGATCAAAGAATGTCATAAAATCATTTCATTTTCAAAAGACACATTTGAAAGGCTTGACTTAGTTTTTCTTTACAGCAATCTTTACAGCAAGGGGGCAATGTTTTAACAATCTCGAAGTTCACATTTTGCAGTGTTTTTCTTACACTCAAAAAACATGCCTGTATTTTACATTTATTTACAAATGCCAGAATTTTATATCAAATTCTATTTGACTAGGCTGGCAGCCTTCGCCCATCTCTCTCCAGTTGTCACACATGTTGAATCTTATTTTTGGTACACGATGTTTTGGAAAAAATGACATTTGAACTGCATTTGCTGTCCGGATATTGGTATTACACATTCGCTAATTTTACTTTTGATTTAACCAACGTTTGAAACCATGCATTCGATATTACAGTACTCAAAGTGCGTTTCTGGATTTTGATAGTAAACCACATATATACAATAGATATTTATGCCTTGTAAAATATGCACGTATATCATACATATGTATAATGTTCACATATCACATATATAATACATTATGAGAGACTGAGAGAATGCATTGCAGTGAGTTGCACTGTATGGTTCTAACAGCAGCAAGCTGAAATTCAGTTTTGGGTTATGTGCTTATTCATTGCTTTAATTGCAAACAGAGATGTGAGGTGTTTACAGCCATGTAAGTGGCTATAACTGTTGTCATATGTATGGACGATTGCAGTAGGTTGTGCTGTGTGGGTTTGATACCAGCAGCCTAAAATACAATCAGAATAATTTTTAACTTGGGCTTGCAACAAGACTTGCAGTGTTTAAAAAAAAAAAAAAAATAAATTTGTATCTGAACATGTTTGCTTCTGAACATAGCAGTCAGAATCATCAACCCCATTGTAATGATGTGGAAGTAGAGGCTGCTGCGGCTCTAGATGCAAGTTTATGGGGATCAAATCAGCCCTATAAAAAGGTGCCAGGTTGTTCCTACAATTTAGTGGCATGTTCAGTTTTGTTAGGTGTCTGGGAACAAGTTTATTGGTGGTGGTCATTTTAACAGCTGTATGCTGAAATCTTCCAAGTAAAGTTGTTTCAGTCAAATGCACTGATAACTGACCTGACCTTCATATGCATTTAGCTACTACAAGACTGGAAAAGTACAAACCATTCTCATTCAATCTGTGTATGCACTGAGGTTTGTAAAAAATATTGTGGTAATACAGCACGTTCTTCCAATTTAAATTAGTCAGCATGTGAGGGAAATAAGAGCCTTTTTGAGAATATGAATTAGCATTAGGCACTTAACCGGGCAGCCACGGTGGTGCAGCGGTTAGTGTTGCTGCCTCACAGCAAGAGGTTCTCTGGTTCGATCCTCTGCTGGGGTGCCTTCTGTGCGGAGTCTGCATGTCCTCCCTGTGGTTGTGTGGGTTTCCTCCCACATCCGAAAGACATGCTGTAGGTGGATTGGACACTCTAAGTTGGCCCTAGGTGTGAGTGTGTGCATTTGTGTGCCTTCTTTGGAAGGTTGGGCACTGGGCTGGCAACTCGACACCGTAAAAAAAAAACTCCACTGCCAATCATGAGCGGACAGGTGATCCGCTGTGGTGACCCCTAACCGGGAAAAGTCGAAAGAAGAAGATGATTAGGCACTTAACCCTGTACTAATCCATCGAAGGTAACATGTCAGTTAAAATTAATGGTAGGACAAAAGCTCAGTCCCCTGCATTGCCAGCCCAGCAACCAACCATACTAAAATCTTTCAAATGACTGTAGCTTGCTAATTACTGTAAAATGTGTTGTATAGCCACCAAAATTGAAATTAATTACCCACATCCATGTTGAGAACTGAATAATTCATTCCATAGCCTGTCATTCCCATTCTCCCAAAAATCAGAACCCAGGCAGAACTACTTTCCATAAGGAAAAAAAAAACATTTTTTTTTTTTTTTTTTTTTTTTTTTTTTTTTATATACAGTATGCATGTCAACTCAACATGTTTTATCATAAAAAGATAAACACCCTGGCTTGTTTGGTAGAGATTTAATGTGCTGAGCATCAAAATAAGCAAAACGTTTAGAATGTTAGAAGATAGAATTAAAGTTGCGTTGATATTTACCTAGGTAAGTGAGATTTGTAGCAATGTAGAATTTCAGCATTAAGCTAGCAAGCCTTGTAGCCTTTTTCCAGATTCTTTGGATTTTTGGAGATATACTTGGGGTAACTGGATGATAGCTTTTATTGACCATAGTAACTACTCATCACACAGGTCCAGGTAAATGAAGATAGAAAAAAAAACTTCATGGACTCACAATAGAGCACTTTTAATTTAATATGTGAGTGCTTTAAATGGGACAATATTTTTTGTTAATTTGTTTAAAATATGAGAAGTCATTATTCCAAATTATCAGTTCCATTATTGTAAATGATTAGGATTGGGATTTTCTTAGTGTTGTAAGACTTTGCATTTCCTTTTGGAATTTGGGATGGGGACATCTTTTAGTTGGTGGTTTGCCTGATCAGTTATTTGAATGAGTGCATTTGGGGTTCTTGCAACACTTGAGTGATCAATCTAGTAAAAAATATTTGGCCTCCACATTCTGTCTCTGTTTCTCATCATACAGTACTTTTTCAAAAAATCATTAGTCTTCAGTAGTGCAGTTTTGAAGCAAGATGTCTGTTTTGTGTCTAAAATTCTTTCATCTTAATATCATGTTCTGATAAATTGCTGCACTACAGTTTTTTCATCATTCTAGTTGTTTTTTAAAACCTCCGGGTTTTTAGAAGGACTAACATTTTTGGATCCAGGAGGAGTGCCTTACCTTTGACTCAAGATGTAGCTTATTCAGAGCCACTGATTAACATTTCACTTGGTCTTGATCATGACATGCTGACCTCACCTGAAGGATTTTTTTCTTAGAGGAAGTCATTTAGGTTGAGGGTATTTTTCCCAATAGAATTAAAAATACAAGGGCTTTAGTAACACTTAACAGAATTTTTTTTTTTTTAACTTCAGAAACTTGAAAGAAGTAATGCCACTAGACATCCATCAGAGTTTTTGAGTTATTGGATTGTGTAACTGGAGCCCAAGCCCTAAACCATTTCATAAAGATTAACTGACAAAAATAAACAGCAGTTAAGGAACCTATATGTTCTTTTTTCATTGTAGCTTTTTCTTCTGTATATGGAGGTGTCAAGCACCAACATGTCAAGATGCAAACACATTTTGGCTGAAGACACTGTCCTCAAAGCAAAACTGATGAAAACCACCCAAATGTGGCCACTAAACACAGTATAGGGAAAGAGGACATGGAGCTGTTTTGTTGGACTGCAAGCTCCCTTGCAACCTCAATACTGTTGTATTTCAGTATTAAACCTGTAGAGGTCATTCTTGTAGTGACACAGAGTGAAAAGGGAGGGGAATGTAGGACATATTTGAAAATACTCTGTGGCAGCTGTGTGATGCTTCCCCACTCCCTGGTGGCCCTGGACATGGGAAAAGATTAGCCTTGGTGGAAGCTATGGTGGGTTCTGTACACCTAGTGGATAAGCTGAAAACTGTTATTAAGCTGATTGTAAACTCCAGAGAGCCAAAAAGACCCTTTCCCAAAAAAGAATGAACACTTTAACATGGTATAGCTACATAGTCTTCTGTTTGTAAAAGCTCCTCGCCATTATTGTGAGCAAGTACTGTGTAAATGACCTGTGTGAAAGCATTTGCCATAGTAAAAAGAAAAGTATGTATTCTTCTCCTCTAGTGGGGTCTCAGGAGGATGCTTGGACTCGTAACAGACATTTCTACAAAACAAAGCAGTCTACAAACTCTTAGCATGCTGCTGTGTTTTGTAATTACAGGAACAGCAGTATATATGTATGCATAGTTAACACTTGATACATAGTGTGATACCGGAATGCATAGTAGCTTTTTCTAGGCCTTCGTGCACATTTGTCATCCAGTTGCAACTCTGCCCTTTCCAAGTTGCATTGCTAACACTGTCTTTTTTTGTCCAGTTGGTGGGATGATTTTCAGATCCTGAAAAAAATCAGTAGGCCCTCATTTCAGTGTTTGTTTACCTGTATGTCATATGCATAGAGCAAGTTTAGTATAAACATTGTATGTGACGTTGTTCTATCTTGCCGTTCATTCTTACTGATGGGTTCGGAGCCGATCCTCGGCTCTGACTCGGCCAACTGCAAAAGCTCAAGGTCTTAAACCAGCTGGAGGCCAACTTCCTATCCCATGATGCACCTTGCTCTTCCCTCCGATCTTGTTTGCCACTGCAACTTGATCGGACGTTCACCAACTCTGCCCAGTGAAAATTGTTTTTCTATCTTAAACTTGTTTAAAAAGCTTAGCTTAGATATTTAGATAATTAGATATTTAGATAGATACTCAAAATTAGATACTTTAAATAAGTAGTTACAAGTGGCCATGTTGTTTTTAGGCCTTTAGTCGTTCCCTATCTCTTGTTCTTCATATTTGTGTGTTCTGAGTTAGAGCCCTTTTATTTACAGGGCAAGTATTTTGATATATAGATAGTAAGAGTTCATGTGCTGTTGATATACATATATATTTTATATTTAGATAATTAGATATTTTTCACTTTATCTTAGAAATTTTGCATTATTAAGAGTTAGTGTTGATATATTCTACTCATAACTTAGAGACTTTTATATTCCTGAGTGTTTTTCTTATACATATAGAAGTTTTTCTCTCTTGATTACTGATATGATGTCTCATCAGGAGAAAGAAAAATCCAAGTCTAGGTTTAAAAAATGCCCAAGATGGGCAAATGATGTCCATCACTGATGGACATGCCGACTGTGTCTATTGTTTAGGTGAGGTGTACCTACAAAAAAGCTGATGTTCTTCGTGTTTCACTGTTGTAGTCATCACATTTGGGTTATCCCTGCCAGGGTAGCCCTCAGTCGGCCCAAATACCAGATGCGTAGTATTTCTGTGTCGGTTACTTTCGCTTCAGGACTGACATCAGGTTGTCAGTGGTATAAAAACAGATAGCCGACGCCCTTACATCAGTCTTTCTTGCCGAGGAGCCCGAAGCAGAAGCAGTTTGTACGAGTGCCGGTTGGCCGCTACCTGAGTTTTTTGTTTCCGAATTGAAGATGAAGTCTTCTAAAGCTAAGTACCCCGTCGGGGATCCTTTTTTCTTGCTCTAACTGATGTCAGAAAAAGTTAATAATTGTCTCACCTGTGGAAAGCAAATACTACACCGAGATTTTCATTCCTATGGCGTCACTTGTTTAGGCCCAGACCACGATGTCCCCTGCTGTACCTTTTGTGCTTTGTTCAATGCCAGAACTATATGTCGGTTCCTTATTGTAACTAGATATTTTCGCTCTCAGTCCACGACTTCTGATATGGCTTTGGTAAGCCATCTGACAACCGATCTTCCCGAAAAAACATAAGGATAAAGACAGAGACAGACAGCACAGTTCCAAAACTGCCAACGACACTTCCGTTAAGCTAGTCGTCAGTCTCCAGTTCTCAGTGAGGGGCTTTCACAGCCCCTGATGCCTGCTTCTGTGGTTTCGCAGTCCACTACCAAGACCCTTTCGGAGTCCGGAAAGCCGTGAGACTCTTCTTCGACTAAGGATCCTGCGGATGTCTCTACCTTGGATGGGTCCAGAGCTGCTAAGCAGGCACTGGCTTCCGAGGAAGTACATTACACTACCGATGCTCTACACAGACCGACTTCTTTCACGTCTACAGTTCTTTTGAAAACTACAGCGTTTCTAAGGCCCAGGGTATGAAACACACCCAAAAAACTGAGCCAAGCTCCGGCCCCTGCTTCCTTGCCTCAGTCTCAAATGCTTAAAATGGTGGAAGACCTTATAATGCTTATCGGGGGAAGCCAGGCTTCCCCTTCCAAAAGAAAGAGACTTGTCCCCAGTAGTTTTATCGGAACAGGAGTCAGATGACTCTGATGCATCTGAATATGAAGATATGCAACCCCTCTCTGCTTATGAGGATTCTGATGCAGAGGAATCCATCTCTTCAGCCTCCCCACCCGAGGACTTTTCCTTTGGGGAAACCCTACATACTTTAAGGGAGCATTTCCAATGGGAATGTAAGGACTATCCTCAGTCAAAAAAGAGACTCAGGGAATTCTTAGATCTTTCACAGCACAGACCTCTGGCCATGCCTCCTGTCCTGAATGTTGTGGATGATGTCTGTATGGAATCCAGTCTGACCCCTGACACCCTCCCTGCTTCCCCCAGGAAACCTGACAGGAATATACAGTCCCTGACTCTCGCAAATTTCTTTTCAAAAGTCCTACTGCTTGACCCCAAGGTCATTTCTCAAGGACCTAAAGGAATCAAAGCAACTTCAGCTAAGATTCCCACCCCCTCAGATAGGGATTCAGCTAAGATTCCCACCCCCTCAGATAGGGATTCCCCAGCATTAGACAGAATGAGTAAGAAAAGTATACACCTCTGCTACTCTTGCTATTGGAGCATTAAATTGTCTGTTCCGTATGCTGAAGTTTCAGCAACATACCATGGAACTCCTCAAACAAAAAATACCTTCTTTCCCTGCTTGTGCAGCAAATAGAGTTACAACAGTTGATGCATTCTACAAGTCAAGTGACTAAGCACACCTTACAGTGTGCCATAAGGTCCACATAGCAGGAAAGTGCACTTGTAGGATTTTGTAAAATCTTTTATTCATAGAACACCATCATTATAAAATCAAACGAACCAGGTTAAGCGCTTTCTTCCCCTGTACAACACTTAGGGGACATTCTCAGAACCAAATACACATTTCCATAGAATCAACCTCTTTAAACCAAGACACTCAATCAATCAGATGTTTAAATACATTAAGTTGAAGTATATATTTTTTTACAAAATGTCCACAATTGGATAAAAATAAACATGAATGAGTGAATTAAGGAATTAATAAGTTAGAGAATTTATAAAATTCATAAAATTAATGCCCTTTTCCTTAAAATAGGCACCAGGGATAAATAATCATTTAAACCCGGTGCTTCCATGGCATTTAATTTAATTATCCAATAAAATTCTCTTAAATCTACTAGAAGTTCCCACCAACCCCCTATCGGGTTGTGTGGTACAACTTCTAATATGCCAAATTTAAACGTCGTATCACCCTGGCAAACTAAGGTGTGTCTGTAAAGTGCATTTTTCATATTGTTCTTACTAATAGCATATACATGCTCATAAATGCGTGTCCTAAAATTCCTAGTGGTTTTACTGACATCACATTTCTGACTCACCGAAATGTATATTACCCCTCTGGTGTTGCAATTGCCTTTTTGTAAAATAATGCCTCTATAATGGCCTTTAATGTGTACTATATCCTTGTTTAGGTTGTCAGGGGTATAAAACATGCAGCCAACGCCATTTTCATAAGTCTTTCTTGCTGCGTGGTGCCCGAAGCAGAAGCAGTTCGTAAGTGCCGGTCGGCAGACTCCTGAAATTTTTGTTTTCGAGTTTCAGAACCAACATCTTCAACCTAAAGCTAAGTACCTCGTTGGGGAAACTTTTTCTTGCGCCTTACCGATGTCAGTAAAAGTTAATAATTGTATTACTTGTGGAAAGCAAATACTGCATAAGGATTTTCATTTGTACTGCATTCCTTGCCTAGGCCCTGACCACAACGTGCCTTGCTGTCGGTTTTGTGCTAAATTTAACCAACGCACTATTAAACGTCGGTATATTTTTGTATCTAAATATTTTGGCTCAAGATTTAACTATCCAGAAATGTCGTTGGTTAGCAATCCGACTACCTGAATTCACAAAAAATGCAAAGAAAAAGAGACAGACCGTTGAGGTCCAAAACCGACAAAGCTTCTCCTAAGCCGTTCGCCGGTACTCATTGAGGCGCTTTCACAGCCCCTGATACCCGCTACTTTTGATTCGCAGGCCTCTACTGAGACCCATTCGGAGTCTATGCCGCGAGACACTTCAAGTATTGAACCCGCAGATGTCTCTCCCTTAGATGTGTCTGGAGCCGCTGAGCAGGCACCAGCTTCTGAGGGTGTTTTCAGGCCTAAAGGTTTGTATATTAAACCGACGCCATCCTCAAAAGCAAGGCCAAAACCAACGTGTATGTCTAAAAAACTGATGCATGGGCCACTTGTTCAGGCCCCTATGCCTAAAAAAGCAAATGATCAAAATGGCTGAGTATTTAATTACCTTGATCAGGGGTTCCCAACCCCCTCCTGCTAAGAGGCCTAGGCAAGGCACTGATTATGAATCTTCAGATCAGGTTTCCATTTCTTCTTATTCCTCTTCTGATCAGGAATTATCTATTCCACCTTATGAAGACTCTGATGCAGAAGAATCCATCCCTTCTGCTTCTCCTCCTGAGGATTTTTCTTTTGGAGAAACTTTGCATACCTTAAGGGAACATTTTCATTGGGAGAGTCAGGATTTTTAAGAATCCAAAAAGAGGCTTGGGGATTTCCTCCTTCCTCAGCATAGGTCTTTGGCTATACCTCCTGTTCTAGACATTGTTGATGATGATTTCTCAGAATCCACCATGGTTCCTGATTCCCTGCCTTTGGCTCCCAGTAAGCCGTACAGATATTACAGGGTTCCTGACTCCCACAAATTTCTTTTTAAAAACCCTGCTGCTGACCCTGAAGCAATTTCTCAGGGTCCCAAGGGTGTTAAGGCTTCTACTGCTAAAAATCCTACCCCTTCTGATAGAGACTCCAGGGCGCTGGATAGATGGGGTAAAGGTTTACACGGTCTGCAACCCTGGCAGTCAGGGCTTTAAACTGTCAATTTCATATGCTTAAATATCAGCAGCATGTCATGGGCTTACTTAAACAGAAAATGTTGATTTCTGACTGTGTGAAAAATAGAGTTACAGGATTTATTACATTCAGCTGAACAAGTTGGAAAGCATACTTTGAAATGTGGTTTTGATTCCTTGGAGGCCTCTTGCAGGGCTGCTGTAACTGGATCTGTGATAAGAAGGCATGCTTGGCTCAAGGAGCAAAATCTGCCTGATCATGTTAAAGCAAAATCGTTGGATGCTTCTTTACAACAGGACAGTCTGTTTGGTAATAAGGCAGAAGTTTTGAAAAAGATGGAAGACAAAGCTAAATCTATGCAAACTGTAAAAGATTTCCTACAAGTGTAGCCACCCAGATTCAGTAGGCACTGGCCTACTAAGAATTGGTCCTTTCCAGTACCCACCAGAGCCGCTCAGGTCAAACCCAGACACTCCAAAGGCTTCAGGTTTCAGTCACAATGAACTTACAGAACAAAACAATGGGGTGCCTCCACCTCCAAATCTGGAAATAGCAAGCCCCCCCCCCCCCTACAGTAAACAGTCTCAATGACTTTCCTCTGCCATCTTTTGGCAGCCCCTTTGGGGGGGAAACTAGCACTTCATGCACAAAACTGGCATCTAATTACCCAGGACAAGTGGGTTTTAAATATAGTATTCCAGGGATGCAGATTTAATTTCCACACATTGCCAATTCCAAACGGATGGCCAGATCTGCCTCCAAATCAGTGGGCAGAGGCCCAGAAACAAGTTATGCCCCTCATGGATATGGGGGCTAGTCAACCAGTACCAGAAAAGGAAAAAGGACAAGGTTTTTATTCAAGACTTTTCCTGGTACCTAGAAAAGACCAATCATGGCGTCCAATTCTGGACTTATCCATTCTAAATACTTTCCTGGACATTCCAAAATTCAAGATGTTGACTCTACAACAGTTGCTGCCTATGCTAGGGAAGGATGCCTGGTTGGTAACTCTAGACTTAAAAAAGGCTTACCTACATATCTCAACCAGGGAATCTTGCAGAAGATACCTCCATTTCAAATCAGGCTATTTGCATTACCAGTTCTCTGCACTGCCCTTTGGCTTATCTACTGCACCCAGGGTCTTCACAAAGTGCCTGGCACCAGTAATTGCATTTTGCAGACAAACATTCAAATTTATCCTTATCTGGACGATTGTCTAATTCAGGCAGAAAACAGACACTCTTCTACAGCATCTGGCATTTGTAAAAAAGCTTCTAACTTGCCTAGGGTACACCTTAAACGAAAAGAAATCACAACTGGTACCCTCTCAAAAAATTACATTCCTGGGTGCAAGCTTGAATACAACTGCCCAGATGGCTTACCTCACTCCAGACAAACAAATCCAATTGATGACTTACTTCAAACAAGTGGCCACAAAACTCAGTTATCTGCAAGACAATTTCTGCAGGCCTTGGGATTCATGGCTTCCTGCATTCTTCTAATTCCATATGCAAGACTGCATATGAGGAAACTTCAGTGGTACCTAAAAAGCTTATGGAGTCAACATTGTCACAGCCTGGAAACAGTGATTCCTATAATTCCTTGCCTGCAGCAAGAGTTCCTATGGTGGGCAGAGGCCTGTCACCAAAACAAGGGACTGTCATTTATTCCACCCCCTGCCACCCAAACCCTGACTACAGATGCATCAGACTATGCTTGGGGGGGTGCCTCGGGCAGGAAGATGCATTCAGGGTGAATGGAGCCCAAATCAAATGCACCTGCATATCAACCAGAAAGAGATGCTAGCTGTACAGAATGCTCTGACCGCTTTCAAGGACTTTCTTCATCCAGGACAACTACTGATAGCCAGACAACACCACAATCATGTGGTACATAAACAAGCAGGGGGTACCCATTCCTACCCCCTTTGCAGACTTAACCATGCCTTGTGGAACACCGCCTTGTCTTACCAAATACATCTACAAGCTAAATTCCTGCCAGGAAAGCAAAATACTCTGGCAGACGAACTAAGCAGAAATCTTATGGACCCACATGAATGGAAACTGGATAAGCAAATCTTCAGCATGTTGACATGCAAATGGAGGAGCCCAGACGTAGAACTTTTTGCCTCACCCCAAAACTATCAGTTGGACAAATTCTGCACAAGAATCCTTGGAAAGTGGATGCTCTATGCTTTTCCCCCTCTGCCTCTGCTCTCCAAGGTATTACTAAAAGTCAGACAGGAAAAAACAAAAATGATTCTGATTGCTCCAGACTGGCCTCAACAACACTGGTACCTGCTCCTACACAATATGTCACACCTTCCTCCGTGGTACCTGCCTCAGACACCTTATCTACTGTCTCAGCAGAACTTTCAAATTCTACACACTGCACTCCAAACACTGAATCTTGCAGCATGGCTACTCAACTAATTTCACCAGTTACATCTCTCAGTAAACCTGTGATGTATGTCATTTTGGAGGCTACAAGGCCTAGCACTAGAAAATCTTATGCTGTTAAATGGAAAAGCTTCTGTGCCTGGAATCAGGCACAAGGAATAAGCACAGAAATGCCCAGTATTCCCCAGATTCTGCAATATTTAACTGAGATGCTTCACAATGGCCTATCTTTATCTTCCATAAAAATACACGCCTCTGCCATTTCAGCTCATTACAACACAAAGCCTCCCCTCTTTTCTCATCCCCTACTAAAGCAGTATCTCAGAGGGGGCCACAAATTTAAGACCTCCCAGGAGAGCACCAACTCCTGCATGGAACCTTAATTTTGTGTTAGAAAAACTCACCCTTCCTCCTTTTGAGCCAGCTGCTACTGCAGACATAAAATTTCTCTCTTGGAAGACAGCGTTTCTGTTAGCAGTCACTTCAGCTAGAAGGATCTCAAAACTACAGGCTCTCATGGCAGCGGAGCCTTTTATTGTTTTCTACACTGACAGGGTAGCGCTCAGGACTAATCCATCCTTTATGCCTAAAGTGGTATCCAGTGTGGCTCTTAATCAGACCATTCATCTGCCAGCTTTTTTCCCAAATCCACAGAACAAGGGGGAGCGGATTCTACATTCATTGGATGTACACAGACAACTAAGATTCTACTTGAACGGGACAAAATCTCTAAGAAAATCTGAGCAACTACCGGTGGCATTTGCTGCAGGGGCAGAGGGAAAGGCGATCTCAAAGCAGACAATTTCAAAATGAATAAGCCATTGTATTCATTTTTGCTACATGCATCATAGTAACCCTGCCCCCAAGGGGATCAGATCTCATTCTACCAGGGCTGCATCTTACGTCTGCAGCCTTTCTCAGAGGGGTTCCTACCAAAGACATTCTAGAAGCTGCTACCTGGAGCTCAGTTCATACATTCACCAAACATTACCATTTACCTCTCTTCTCTAAATCCAGAGCAGGCTTTGCCACTGCTGTCCTGCAGGGCCTTATAGCTGCTCCTAATGCTGTATAATTCCATCCTCCCAACCATAGCTTTGGGATTCTACCCAAATGTAATGACTGCAACAGTGAAACACAAAGAACATAGTACAGTTGTGTACACTTACCATAAATGTAGTTGTTTGAGTGTATTCACGGTTGCAGTCCTGGTTACCCACCTGCCAGCCCCCTATTTTTCTCTTTTTATACCTCTTCTTTCTGTTACTATGCTCAAAAGCCTTTTTGTTGTATTTGCTTTTATTTTGGGGTATATTTTTTGTGTTCTAAATGATATAGATATATATATATATATATATATATATATATATATATATATATATATATATATATATATATATATATATATTACTCCCCATTTCAGGGGCACCAGACATCTGGAGCAAGAAAAACTGATGAAAATGGCGTTGGCTGCATGTTTTATACCCCTGACGACCTGTCGTCATGGAAGTTAGGGACAGCAATTGATGCAGGACCCAAGACTTTGATATTCAGGCCGACTGAGGGCAACCTGCCAGCAGATTACCCAAATGAAATGACTGCAACAATGAATACACTCAACCATCTACATTTATGGTACATGTACACAACTGCACTTTTCATAGCAGGATCACTGCACTTTCAGTTCTCTGCGCTTCCCTTTGGCTTATCCACTGCTCCCAGAGTTTTCACAAACTGTCTGGCTCCCGCCATTGCTTTTTGCAGGCAAAGAAATATTCAGATTTATCCATACTTAAGACTGTTGCCTGATTAAGGCAGACAGGAAAAGTTGCTAAAGCACCTGACCCTTGTAAAGGACCTACTGACCTCCCTGGAGTGTACTATCAACGAAATGAACTAGTACCCACTCAAAAATTGTATTCCTGGGAGCAAGCCTTGACGCAGCATCCCAGATGGCATTCCTTACACCAGAAAAACAAACCTACTTGACAACCTACTTCTCTCAACTAGCCAGCAGGACCCAGTTATCAGCAAGTAAAATCCTGCTAGCTCTAGGGTTCATGGCTTCTTGCATTCTTCTCATTCCATATGCATATGAAGAAACTACAAACTTCCTTTCTCACTATCCCATGCCAACCAGACCCTCACCTCAGATGCATCAGACTATTCTTGGGGTGCACACCTGGACAGCAGGTGCTTTCAGGGCCAGTGGAGCCCAAATCAGATACATCTGCACATCAAAAAGAGATGCTAGCTGTTCAGCATGCCCTGACAGCTTTCAGACCCCTACTCTTCCTGGGGCCTCTGCTGATCACAACAGACAACACCACGGTTATGTGGTACATCAACAAGCAGGGAGGGACTCGCTCTTATCCTCTGTGCAGGCTCGCCATGACCTCAGCCATGCAACTACAGCTGTTAGCATAATTCCTGCCAGGTTCTCTAACTCTCTGGCAGACAACTGAAGCAGAGACCTGCTAGTCCCACACGAGTGGCAGCTAGTAACCCAGAAATGGGGCACCCCGAAGGTAGACCTCTTTGCCTCCCACTCCAGTCACCAGCTCAGCAAATTCTGCACCAGGGAACCTTACAGCAAGGCCTGGACAGTGGATGCTCTTTTCTTCCAGTGGGTAAACCTTTCAGTCTATGCATTTCCCCTCTACCACTCATTTCAAGGGTACTGATCAAAATAAGGGAGGAAAGACAGAGGACAATCCTGATTGCCCCAGACTGGCCACGGCAGCACTGGTACCCATTACTGCGCAGTCTGTCACCCTGCCACCATGGCACCTACCTCAGATCCCAACACTCCTGACCCAGAGGAATGGAGATTTCATGCATCCCCAATTGCAGACCCTCAGTCTGGCAGCCTGATTTATTCCCTGACCTCTCCCAAGCTGCCAGTCTAAGCAAACAAGTTCTACATGTTATACGTGAGGCCAGATGCTCTAGCACTAGAAAGTATTATTCTGACAAGTGGAAAATATTTTGCACCTGGATCCAGGTTAAGGGAGTCGGAACGGCACAGCCCACCCTACCTCTCATCCGGGATTACCTGGCAGACCTATTACACAAGGGTCTATCCTTCTCTTCTATTAAAATTCATGCCTCTGCCATATCTGCTCATTTCAGCACAGAGCCACCTCTTTTGTCACACCCTCTCATCAAACAGTTCCTAAGAGGGGCTAACAACTTGAGGCCACCCAGAAGAGCTCCTAACCCAGCTTAGGACCTAAAGTTTGTGTTTGAAAAGCTCACCCTGCCCCCCTTTGAACCTGCAGCTTCAGCAGAGTTAAAATCCCTCTCTTGGAAGACAGCCTTGCTTCTGGCCATCACTTCAGCAAGAAGAGCATCAGAGCTACAAGCACTTACGGCTGTAAAGCCATTCATCATTTTCCATGCTGACAGGGTCTCCCTCAAGACTAACCCATCCTTCATGCCAAAAGTGGTGTCCAGTGTGGCTCTCAACTAATCAATTAATTGCCCACTTTTTCCCCTAACCCACAAAACAAGGGAGAAAGGATTCTGTACTCTCTAGATGTGCACAGACAGCTCGGAGTCTACCCAGATAGGACTAAATCTTTTAGAAAAACTGATCAATTGCTAGTCAGCTTCACTACAGGAGCAGATGGCAAGGCCATATCCAAACAATTTCCAAATGGATAGCACATTGCATCCATTTTGCTACAAACTTCATGAAAAACCTCTCTCCCCAAGGGGGTCAGGACACATTCCACCAGAGCAACCTCCACCTCTGAAGCTTTCCTCAGAGGGGTCCCCACCAGGGACATCCTGGAGGCTGCAACATGGACTTCTGTTCATACCTTCACCAAGCATTACCACCTGTCTATCTTCTCCAGATCCAGGCCAGGCTTTGCCACTGCAGTCTTGCAGGGCATCCTGGCCAGCCCCCAGTCTTTTTGACTGCCTCCACCCTTTTCTTCAGCTTTGGGAATCAACCCAACAGTGAAACATGAAGAACATAGTACAGTTGTGTACACTTACCATAAATGTAGATGTTAGCGTGTATTCACTGTTGCAGTCCTGGGCTCCCTCCATCCATCCCCCTTGTCTCTCTCTCTCTCTCTCCTTACAATGAATTTTTGGTATTTACTTTCTACTGTTGGTGTTCTTCCACCATAACCTAGCTCCTTGTAGGGGGCTGCTGACATTTAGGGCAAGAAAAGCTGATGTAATGACATTGGCTGCCTGTTTTTTATACCACTGATGACCTGACATCAGTCCTGAAGTGACAGCAACCGACACAGAAATACTACGCCTCTGGTATTCGGGCCAACTGAGGGCTACCCTGGCAGGGATAACCCAAATGTGATGACTGCAACAGTGAATACACTCAACATCTACATTTATGGTAAGTGCACACAACTGCACTTTCTATATGCCACTCTTTTAGTGCTAGAGTGTTGCATGAGAGGAAGAGGAAACTCATGGATAGAGGTCTTTTGAAATCCTCCTTCCAAGAGTCACTGGATTTGTCTGACAAACACTCAAAGATGTCTTAGGAGCATCTGGGTCGAGTAAAGCTTCAACATTGGCTCCACAGCCAACAGAGCCGACTGTTTTGGTTAGGAGCCGGTCCTTGACTTTGGAGCTGTTATCTCCTACGTTGAAATCCTCCATCCTACAGTCTGTGGTTTTATCCACACATTCTTCTTGGGCCTCAAGCAGACTTTCTGATTTGGATCTGGACCGTGTGGTGAAGAGGCTTTTGCAGATACTGGCACTTGCAAAACTTTTATCGGCGCCAACACAAGTTCCTCCACCATCTTCTGTCCCTCCTCCAATCTGCCTCGAAGTTTCAGAGCCAGAGAGCTTGGAACTGATGATCGTGGAGCCCTCAAGGCCGACACCTACCTTAGGTTTATCGGCCCCAATTGCCCTGATATCTTCGGTGCCGACGGAAAGATCTCAGAGCCGACACTCACCGGTCGGGTTCAGGGAGGAGAGTCAAACCGACTTGTTGGTTCCAACTTTGCCTCTCGGGGCCTCGGCTCGAGTGAGCTCGGCTTTGACCTCAGGCTTGGAGCCCTCCATTCTGGTGCCAAGAGAGTCCCTTGAATCCTCAAATCCAGGGGATTCCTCGCGTCGGGGACGAGGGGCCTTCGAGGCCATGTGGAGGGCATTGTCCATGCCAACAACCACTCTATCAGTACCAGCAGCTCCCTCCCTTAAAGCACCAGTGTCTACCTCTACAACACACACTCCATTAAAGCGTAGAGATCCTGAGCCTCAGGAAGCCCCATTGGGCGAGCCATGCTCTTCTAAGACCTCTCCAGAAGCTCCCACTGAAGAGGTTCCCAGGAAAAGACTTTGCAAGAGGAAGCATCTGGACTCCCCACAGGAATCTGTCACTTTGGATACTGACTTAGATGAGTCAGAAGTGTCCCCACGGTCCCCCTCAGAGGATATTTCATTCTCAGATATCCTAGAAATTCTTAAACAGAAGGGTGGTTGGAAATCCCTTAACCCTACTGATGAGCCAAGTCTTCTGAAGGCTTTAGGGACTCAACTCTCCACCTCTTGGATGTCTCCACCCTTCGATGAATTGATTGAGTTACTCTCTCGGAGGGCATGGGAGTCCCAGGATACCATGGAGCCTGTTCCCAGGAGGCCTAATAAATTTATAACTTGCCCTCAAGACATAACCTTTCTCACTAAAGGAGTGCCCATTGATGCTATGGTGGTGGCAGCGGCCACCAAGAAGGAACTGTCAAACTTCTACGTCTGTTCATCCTCCTAATAGAGAGTCCAGGATCATGGACAGGTATGGGAAGCGTATGTTTAGTTCAGCAGCTTTTGTCCTTTGATCGCTGAACTATCTCACACACTTCGCTAGGTTACAAAGGGATCTCCTGAAGGAACTGGGAGATACCCTGCAGGGTTCAGTAGAGAGGTGGGGGTTTCTGACAAGGTAACTTCCCAGCTCTCTAGTCTTAATTCTGTTGTGAACTCTTCCATGTGTCTGGTGTCATATGCAGCTGATGGAATGAGCAGAGCAGCGGGTACAGAAATTGCCCTTAGGAGACATTCATGGATGCACCTATGTTCCTTTGCGGAACCCTTTAAGTCTTCCTTTATTAACACACCTTTTGATGACTCGTCCCTTTTTGGACCGAAAGTGAAGGAAACTCTTACCAGGAGTGAGAAAGACAGAAGGACTTTGTCTGCCGTCGGAGTACATTTTTCTACCTCAAGTAGACCCTACCCCAAAGGGAGGGGTGGTGAAAAGATGTGGTTTTATAAGTCTTAACGATCTTTCCAGAACACTCGTGGTGAACCCCCCCCCCCCAGAGGCAGAGGAGGGGAAATAATGGAAGGCTCTGTCCACGCGACAGGGGGTCCGCAGAATCAGGGCGACAGAGATCAGTTCTTTGGGAAGCCCTATCAGCACTCTTGCAAGGATGCTCGACTGTCCATCTCAGGAGGCAGTCTGGGGACGCCGTTCTTTGTACCCAGATGCCTGGCTAAAAATAAAAGCAAGTTGGGTACAAAGTATCGTATCTAGAGGGTGCTCTATTTCCTTTGCCATACTGCTCCCTCTTGTGAAAAAAATCCCAGACGTTCCACCCAGTCACAGGAAACAAGCAGCCATAGAGGTCCAAAGGTTGCTGGAAAAAGCCAGTCTCAGCAGACCAGAGAGGATCCGGAACTTACTTAAGGTTCTTTTTAGTTCCAAAGAAAACAAGCGACCGGAGACCTATTCTAGACCTCAGCAGATTAAAGTAAGTAAAAAAGACAAAGTTCAAGATGGTCACACTACAGTCAGTAGTAGTTCTGGGGAAAGACAGTTGGATTTGCTCAGTAGATCGCCGGGATGCGTACTACCACATAAAAATGGCTAGGCCATCCAGCGATCATCTGCGGTTCCGGCTGGGAGCCAGTCATTATCAATTTTGTGCTCTGCCCTTTGGTCTCACTACAGCCTGCAGAGTGTTCACCAAATGCATGGCAGTAGTCATGGCTCACCTGATACGTTTGGGATTCCAGGTGTTTCCATACCTAGACGACTGACTCCTCCCTACCACCACCAGGCATCAACTCATACATGCAAGGGACACAACTTTAAATCTCTGCATTCAATTGTTGATTACCATAAATTCTGCCTTATTGCCATCGCAACAGACTGTTTTTATAGGAGCAGAACTAAATACAGTCACAATGTCCCTAAGCCTTCCTGCAGAAAGAGTTTGTCTTTTACGAAAACAAATCCTAGACCTGCTTCCAAAGACAAAAGTCCCAGTCTCAATGGTACTCAGATTGGTAGGAACAATGGTGATCATAGCCATTCCCTGGGTCGGATGCACATGCGAGTACTACAATGGCTCCTATTCTCTCAGTAGTCCTTTCAGGAACTTGCAATGTCGCACCAAATCATAATAACGAATACGTGCAGGAAGTACCTTCAGTGGTGGCTGACATCCCAACAAGTAACTCTAGGCTGTCCATTTGTTCTACCCACTTCTATAGCCACGGTGACCATGGATGCTTCCTTGATAGGGGAGGGCATTATCAGGGAAGAACAGCTCAAGGCGTGTGGAAGAAGCACGAGGCTCATCTGCATATAAATGTCCCGGAAATGAGAGCGGTACTCTAGTGTTGTAGTCCTTTCAAGACTCTCTCCCTCTGGGAACAATTGCAGTTCAGATGGACAATATGTCAGTGGTCTGGTACATAAACAAGGAGGAACCAACTCTTATCCCCTATGTCGAGAGGCCCTGATAATATGGCAATGGGCAACTTCCACCCAGATAGCAATGCACATCCCTGGGAAATCCAATGTGATAGCAGATGAGCTAAGCAGGGCAATTCTCCTGCCTCACGAGTGGTCCCTAAAGAAACAAGTAGCAGAAAGGATCTTCCGCAGGTGGGGCCAGCTTGCTGCAATCTCTTTGCAACCCCAACGAACATGAAATGCAGCAGCTACTTCACCCAAATCCCTCCACCGAGGGATCCCCCAAGGGATGCACTGGTGCACAATTGGCCCTTGGAGTCTCCTTTATGCCTTTCCCCCTTTCCCTCTAATACCCAAAGTGTTACAGAAAGCAAAGACTGTGGGAAGGACCATAATCTTAATAGCCACTTACTGGCCTCGTCAAAATTGGTTTCCCTTCAGCCTCTTCTATTGGAAGAACCTTGGATCCTGGACCCAGTTCCGGATTTTCTGACCCATTCATTTGGGGGCTCTTCATTCTTCTCTTCACTCCCTCAAATTGACAGCTTGGCTGCTCCAGTTCCAAACTTAGCCAGGATTTACAACCTCTCAGCTGAGGCTCAACATATTTTAACATTCTCTCATAAATCAATGGAAGAGATTTTCTATATGGGCATCTCAGAATGATATTGATCGTACCTAGCTTCAATTTCATCTATCCTGGAGTTTGACTAAACTTTTCAATGAAGGAGCTTCTGCAGCTACCATTAGAGTTCAATTAGCAGCAATCTCGAACTTTCATCTTGGTGTCCAAGGTTCTAATGTCATGTCACATCGACTCTCTAAAGCTTTTCTCAAGGGTACTATTTATTTGAGTCCAGCCATGTCATGGAATCTAAATTTTGTTTTTTCCCCGAATTATATTACCTCCTTTCGAACCAGCCTCATCCTGTCATTTGAAATATCTGTCATGGAAGACTATATTTTTAATAGCTATTAACTTCTGCTCGGAGGATTTCTTAGTTACAGGCCTTGACCATCAAACCTCCTTATCTGATTTTCCGTAATAACTGAGTTTTGCTCAGAACTAATCCATCATTTTTACCCAAAGTTTGTTCAGAGACTGATCTTAACCTATCTATTGAATTGCCCGTTTTCTTTCTTAAATACACAAATAAGATGGAACACATGCTGCACAAACTTGATGTTCATAGGCAACTCCGATTTTATTTGGACAAGACCAAACAATTCAGAACAATGGAACTTTTTCTCCTTTTCAAAATCAAAAAAAAAGGTGCTCCAGTGACAAAAGTCACCTTGTCAAGATGGTTGTCAGATGCATTTCCTTCACTTACAGTTCAGTGAATGCTCCTTTACAACAAAAAAATAAAGGCCCATTCTACTAGAGCTGTATCTACCACATCAGTCTTCTCTGCCAAGTAACCATTGGATACTATTTGTGCAGCAGCTACCTGGTCAAGGCATCATACCTTCATCACTCATTATAAAGTAGACAAGGCCTCCAGGGAGAGGGCTTCCTTTAGTTCCACTGTTTTGAAGAACATTCTCCTGTGAGCCACCCGAGAAAGATGGTGCTTGAGAAGCTACCCATCAGTAAGAATGAATGACAAGATAGAACAACTTCACATAAAAAAGTTCTGTCGTGTGAGTTGTTCATCTCACCTTCATTCTTGCGTCCCACCCTCCAACCCCCATCCAGTCTACTTGAGGTCCGGGACCTCTCTTATTTATGGTGTATTGTCCCTTATCCAGTTCGTAGAGTGGGATATTAATAGTCATAGATAGCCAGTTGGCAGCATACAAGATCTGAGGGAAGATCAAGGTACATCATGGAATAGGACATTGGCCTTGAGCTGGTTGAAGACCTCAAGCTTTTGCAGTTGGCCGAGTCGGAGCAGAGGATCGGCTCCGAACCCATCAGTAAGAATGAAGGCGAGATGAACAACTCAAATGGAATGTTATGGTGAGTACATAACTTCTTTTTACTAAGTAGTCCTGTTGATTAAAAAGGTGAGGTAATGGTATACACCAGTAAGTACTAAGTGTGGTTCTCGAGATCATATTGCAACACTTAAAACGGTGCAAGTTTTTTTTTTTTTTGTAACCACATTATGTCTTGATGTTTTAAACTGGAAAACAAAACACAAGGAGCAACTCTGACAAAGTGCCAGCTATTTTCTCATCATAAATCACAAGGTTCTGAGAAACAGCTTCCTTAGCTTCCCCTCCCACCAGCTCAAGAACCATCCCTATGCACCCCCCACATATTCTACCAACTATATTACTCAAACGTAAAGCATCCCTACAACTTAACATAGTAACCCTCCCACCATACCTATTACCCACAGAGCACAATCATAAAGTTTCCCTACACATTCAAAAACTGATAAAACTAATAATCTCATGCATATCAAAACTAGCCCTAAGTGGAGACATCAACCCCAACCCTGGCCCTACCATCTCCAACCCCAATCCTCATAATCAGACCAGAAACCACAACTTCTCCCATATTACAGCCAATAGAAAGCCAAGTGACTTCCTTCTACTAAGCCTAAATATTAGAAGTATATCCAACAAAGTCCATGAACTCCATGCCACCATAGACTTGTACTCCCCAGATATAGTCATCCTGACAGAAACCTTACCAGTGAACAAATACTCCCTACAGGTTACGGCATACTAAGAGTAGACCGGCTAAACAAAAAAGGAGGTGGTGTAGCTATAATATTTAAACAGCATCTAAACATCCAGATCTTAAAATCATCAGCTCCACAAATAGGCAATGAAGAAATAATATATACCAACCTCAAAATTAACCAAAACAAAACCATCAACATAATTGGATGCTACTTCCCACCTGGCCAAAACATCCCTCCACTAGAAAACCTCCTCAGCTGGTCTACCCACCATCTCCCCCAAGAAACTGTCATCTTAGGTGATTTCAATATTGACTGGCAATCCTGTTCTGGCAACAATCCAACCCATCATGTACACCTTCATGGCTTCACCCAACTAGTCCAGTCACCAACAAGGATAAATAAAAACTCCAGCAAGCACACTACCCTGGATTGGATACTAGTCAGTAAGAACCCCCAGTCATATATAACAGGCTGCTTATCAGATAAGCCTCAGTGATCACTCCCCAACATTCCTACTCAAAAAATACCTGTACCAAACCTAAACTGCTAAACCGGTCATCTATCGTCAAATACGTAAAAAAAAAAATTTTAACCCACTCACATTCATCTCATCCCTCAAAGAATGTAACTGGCATGCTCTAAAGTGCCTCAGTCTAGATGACGCAGTTGATTTTTTTAATACTACCTTCCTGAACATCCTTAATTACCATGCCCCCATAAGATTTTCCAGAACCAAAGCACAACCCTCCCCATGGCTACAGAAAACCACTAAGTCAGAAATGAAAAACAGGGATAAAGCCTGGGAGCACTGGCGCAAAACCAAAACCCCCTCAACTAGACAGAAATTCCTAGAACTACGCAATAGAGTCAAAAAGCTAATAAAACAGGACAAATTCCAGTACTACCAGTCTGCCCTAGACTCCTCACAACACAGCCCCAAACAGTTCTGGTCCTCCATAAACTCCATCCTCCACCCAGGTAAAGTCAGTACCCCTCCTCCTAACATCTCTCACTCCTCAGAAAACATTCAACACACACTTCACCCAAACCATACTGTCACTAGCTAAACAACACAACCCCCCTCCCCTCCAACCCACACATTCAACTAGTAATCTCCCCACTGCCTTCTCTTTTTCTCCTGTACCTATCTCAAACATAAAAAAACTCTTAACTAAACTTAAACCCACCAAATTAGCAACAGACAACCTCCCAAGTGAATACCTACAAATCGCAGCTGATGCTCTGTCCTACCCAGTATCCATCTTGATTAACCGATCTCTGTCAGAAAGTTACGTTCCCACATTGTGGAAAGTCTCACACATAATTCCCCTCCACAAAGGCGGACCCTCTGCAGAACTAACCAATTACCGCCCCATAGCTATTCTCTCTCCACTCTCCAAAATACTAGAGAGATGCATACACTCTCAGGTCTCAGACTACCTCCTTACTAACAACCTCCTTTCCAGTACTCGGCATGGTTTCCGACCAAACCATAGCACCACCACTGCCTTACTCTCCTTTACTAACACTATCCTTCAGCATAAAAACAATGGCTATATCTCCTCTGCTACTTTCCTAGACCTATCTAAAGCATTTGACATGGTCCCACACAAACAACTTATCTCTGTCCTCAATAACCTATCCTTTTCACAATCTGTCACCAACTGGTTTCAGAGTTACCTGTCTGACCGCCAACAATCCGTTGTATGGCAGAATGACATATCTCCCCAACTACCTGTCTCCATAGGGGTTCCCCAAGGATCCATCCTTGGACCCTTACTCTTCTCTGTTTACACCAATAATCTAGCCTCTGCCACCAAACATGGCACACTCATCCAATACGCAGATGACTCGACCATTATCTGCTCAGCCCAGTCCCTACCCAAACTGCAAAAAGTCACACAGGAAGCCTTTTCCTCTGTTGAAACATGGTTATCCGATGCCCAATTAATACTCAACCCAAACAAAACTAAACTACTCATCTTCCAACCCACCAAACATACTCAAAACAACTCTCACTTTAACATCACAGCAAAAGACAACACCACTATATACCCAACTGAACACACCAAATTGCTAGGAGTGGAAATAGACAATAAACTAAAATTTGACATTCACATATCCATGACCATAAAAAAAGTCCACAAAAAACTAGGGAGCATTATACAGAAATAAACAATTTCTCACCAAAGCAGCAAAGATTTCAATTGCAAATTCCCACCTTATCTCCACCCTACTTTATGCCTCTCCAGTATATACCAACCTAAAGCAATGTGATCTAAACAAGCTAGAGACCTGCTACAACAAAATCGCCAAATTTGCCACAGGGGCATCCTACCGTAGTCACCACTGTCTCTAACTTGCTGAACTGGGCTGGCTTGAACTCCCTCACCTCCTTCAGTGGTATCAACTCTCACTCGCCCACAAACTAGTAAACCATCCACTAAATGTCCCATCCCTCCAGAATCTACTCCAACCCTATCGCACCACCAGACCACCAAGATCCAGCAACAAAAATCACTTGCAGATCACTAAAGCCAATAACTCTGCTGGTGAAGCACTATTCTCTTGCGTCATAGCCAAATTATGGAACTCATTCCCACCCACAGTTACCTCCGTACCATCATGCACCAACTTCAAAACTTTATTAAAAGCGCACCTAAAAACATGCTGGCTATGCCCTTGCAACTCCCACTCTAATATCATCCACCCCATCCAACTACTATCTTTCTTTCCACTCCACTAACTACCTTGATTATAGCAAGCTCAGATGCTCATAAGCCTAGTACTTATTATACAGCAGGAACTTCTCATTGTTATATTTGTTAATGCCTGTTATGTACTTCACAGATAAAGATTCTAGTTGTCTACTGATGTACTATGTTCTTCATCTGTAAATATGTTGTAAGTAATTTCTATGTTAAATTGTTAATCGCTATGTAATCCAATGTAACTACTGTCTGGGAGCTTTTCTCCCCGGGCCTCCGCTGAAAATGGACCCACGTCCAGTCGGACACTCCCGGTCAACAAATTTAAATAAATAAATAAATAAAATAAATACTTTTCAATTTGGGTAGAAAGAAAAGAAACCAGCGTTTTGCTCATCAGTTAGATTTGAGACATCAGTGAGTGTGTGCTCAGCTCAGTAACTAATTATGCCTAAGGAGAGAGGCTAGGTTGAAAAATTGCCAGTTGAATTAATTCTTTTGAGTGTAAATAAAGCTGGTGCTCTTTTCAGTTATGATCCATGCTGCCACTTACAGAAAAGTGAAACCAGTCTACATACCATAAACATTGTACAGCTGAGAAATACAGCTGTTTCTGTTGTATTTACACTCCTGCCTCCTCTTCAGTGATCTCATTAACTCCCAAGGATTTTCAAATTAATTTGTAGCCCTTGGATGGTATGTGCTGAGTGATTAATTCTGCAGGCTCTGAATTAGATGTGATAGTTTCATTCAGTGAATGTCCGTATGAAATGTTCAAAATCCTGCATCGTGCCTTGTCATAATCACCCTGTGTATGCTGCCTGGACAGTGTCTTCCAGTCCTCCTGCCTGCAGACACTGAGCTCACAAGTTAGACCACTGCTACAGTCTGAATGTGGGTATCTGCTTCTTCTCATTGGGCCATCATATTGGGTCAGGTACAACTACAGCACCTTCATACTGTTTTTAATGGGGCTTATGCTGCATTTTAGGTGTTTGTCACTCAAGAAAGAGGAGTGTGTCTGAAGCTTTTGTGTTTATGCTTAGAACTCAGAAAGCATGTAGTAGTGTGCGCATGTGTGCATGCATGCGTATGTGTGTGTGTGTGTGTGTGTGTGTGTGTGTGTGTGTGTGCATGTGAGATTATTTTCTGCTTTCCCATTCCTGCTTTATATCTTTAGCATTTTCTTGAGTCTTTTTTGGAGGGTGTAGAAGTAGCTGTCTGAATGTTATGACCTTGTCTGTGACTAGTGAAGGTTGTAATTCACATCTATCAACCTTTTTGGTGCACAGTGATGGGCCCAGAAGATTTACCCAGACATGTTTTTTCCTAGGGATTAACTTTGGTTTATAGGCCCTTTTAGTTACCTAACCATAGTTCAGTGAGACTGGTATGAACAGAAAACACTATTCTATGTCCTAACCTGCTCAATTCAACTAAGCTTGATAGCTTAGACTGAGTAGGGTTCATAGGGTCTTCCCTTACTGTGGTCCACATTTCATGTCTTATATTGTGACCATTTGTTTAGATCTTGTGGGACCTGTTAATGACCGTGCAGGATTGCACCTCTAGGTACCATAGCCCCTTGTCACCACTGGATGTAAACCTCTGAAGCCCCCATGTCATCTTTGGCAGGTGGTGTCACCGATCACTAGCAGCCTGTACAGCACTGGCCATCTGTTAAACAGTCAACCACATACAAACATATCATATATACATGAACACGCCCTTTTTGGAATAGAGATTGACGGAGTCCTTCCTACTCACATTCTTATGAAGAGTCAGGGAACCTGGAATGTGTTATATTGGTCAGTGAGAGTAATAGGTTCTCCCTGTAGTTTCCTACTGTGTGGCCCCTTAGGTCAGTCTCACTTGTTTAAAATTTGACTCCTCCTTTATGGTCTGACAACAAAAAAACTATGTTCTTCATTTTGATCACTACCTCAGTAGCCTAAGCTAAATAGGTTACATCCTGCATAGGTTATAACAGCCAGCTAGCTTCCAAACTTTCAGTTCACTTATTTCTGTGGAGAAACTGCTTACACTTTACTTTGTGGTGCTGGGAAAAGCATTTCAAGTGCTTGTTACTGTAGTTTCTATGGTGGAAAAGTGACTTTCTCACTATTTTCCTGTTTTATTACCAAGCATCCCCAGGAAACAAGGCACCATTTTCGGCTTAACCATGTATCAAGTTACTGATCACTTGGTCAGAACTTGTTCTAGCCACAAAAAGAAATTTAGCTGAGCAGCTTGTGTCATAACAGCAGACTGGTAATTTCCCACAGTTGCAGGTCAGTGATTCTGCATTGGCCAAAGCTGGTTCCTCATACTGCAAGTCTTCTACCCCCGAATACATTTGATGCTATCCATACAGAGTATGGACCAGGGTTTGGCCATGTCCTCTGTGGTTGATGGGGTCCCCTTAGTGGATAAGGGAGAGCCATTTTTGTCAGTCCTGGGAGAGGGAACAGGGAAGGTTTCCTTGTTGTGTTGGAATGCTGTGCCCATCCCTGTGGAAGCAGACACTTCCATTAGTAACGTGGTTGGCCCCAATTTTCCTGTTAAAAAGGCCAAGCAAATGTATCTACTGTACCTCAAATATCTCTGGCTAGGAGTAGTATACTGGGTCTGACTCTGGGTTTAATTCAGGCTTTTTATCCTCCTTCTAAAGTAGTTTCTAGTAAAAGAAAGAGGTTTTCACTTTCCTGATGTGATTGTAGATTCTGAATGTGAAGAGGAAGATGCAGGGATGGATACAGGGTTTTTTTTCCTCCGATTTCTGATTCAGACACAGAGGAAAGCTCAATTTCTGATTCCCCCGTGGGGTTTCTCTTTCTCTGAGACTGTTGCTGCAGCGTGCCGTTGTTTTCAGTGGGAGAACACTGAGGTTTCTCAGTCTCTCAGAAAATACTATGAGATGGTACAGGAGGATTTTACATAACTTACACCCATTTCTGTCTTCTGTCTGCTTTAGAGGATGTGTTACTGCCTACATTTTTTCCTCATAGTCAGCCAAGTTTCTAAGTATTAAATTTGTGTGCAATATTCCCAAACCTGACCAAGCAGCTGTAGCTTTAGTTGATAAGCACTTAGTTAATTCCTTCCTATTCTTTCTGATAAGGATGGGGGAAAAGTGCACACTTCCGCAACTTTGATTTGCAGAATTTTGAATTGTCAAGCTCACATGTTAGTTTGTACTGTACTCACCAGTTGTGAAAGTGTGAGGAATATTGTGTCTGCAGTTTCTTCTTGTGAGGAAAAATCTGCTTTAAATAACTGTTTCTTTGATTGCACAGGTGACTACTCATTGTTAACAGTGCATGTATGACTCTGATACTTTTTCCTGTTCTGTGGCCACTGATGGTGTTTTGAGGTGGTTTCCATGGCTGCAATTTTAGAACCTCCTAGATGATTTTAAAAATGAGATTTTAAATTCTCCCTCGATAGACATTTAGTGTTTTGCCCCCCTGCTGCAAAAGTGAGCAAAAAGTAGGATGAGAGGCAAGCTGATCCAGGGAATTTCTAAGATTTTCATCCTTCCTTTTCCAAATTGTCGTAGGGATTGTTTATTTCCTCATCCGGTTTTGATGAAAAAATAGATAAGCAAATGAAAAAAGTTTTCTACTTGGTGCCAACAAAATAGCACCTAATCAGGGCTAGTGTTTCTTTAGTTTTACAGTATTCAAGTTAGGAGTTGTCATAATGGTTAAGGTGCTTACCTTACAGGTAAAATATGCAGGGTTTGACGCTCACCTTTGAGGGAAGTTGGCTAGACTTAAAATGGCCTTCGAGTAGCTAGCTACATAGGAACTTGTATATTAATGTGAGTTGGCATCCTATGGCTTGTCTTACTCCTTTGTCAAGGTTCGTTTATTGCCCATTTCAGCACGTCAGCCCATGGATCATCCTCTTTCACTGCATTCTCTTGTGAAAATGTTTTTGAAAGGGGTGCTGCATAAGAAACCTCCCAGAAAACTGGTGTCTCCTCCTTGGGATCTTAAGGTAATATTTCTCCATTTGAACCAGCTCTTTAGCTGACTTGAAGTTTTTAACATGGAAAACAGTTTTACTGATTTTTCTCACTTCTGCAAGAAGTGTTTCTGAGCCTAATCCTTCTTTTATGCCTAAAGTGGTGTCCAGATTTACTTTAAGCATTCCACTTACGCTGTGCTGATGAAGCCATAAAAAGATGAAACATGCATGTCCACAGCTAGTGGGTTTGGCTTTATTGTTCTGAATTTGTCCATAAGTAGACTTAAAGAAAAAGTCATGGACATTCAGAATTGCAATATAGCTGAAACACCTGCTGTCCTTAAAGGGTCATTTGCATATATCTCATGTTGCCTCTAATACAAGAGGTTTAAGAAATCACACAGTGAAAAGTCTACCCTTGCTAGATTTTTCTTTTGGTTTTTACTGACTGGTTTTTGTGTGACCTTTCTACTCATTGTTTCAACACGAGGCTAGAAAGGTGCTCATCATATTCCCGTAACCACAGAGTCCATAAAGTTCCTGAGGATGTTCGTGTTTCACTGTTGCAGTCATTACTCTTGGGTTATCCTGCTAGCAGGCGACCTGCGGTCAGCCAGAATTCCAAAGTCTAGGTCTGGCGTCGGTTGCTGTCACCTCTTCCTGACGTCAGTGCGCCAGGGGTATAAAAGAAGCAGCCAACGCCATTTTCTCCAGTCTTTCTTGCCGCGCAGTGCCCAAACCAAAAGCAGTTCGCAAGTGCCAGTCAGCCGACTCCTGAGATTTTCACAGACTAATTTCAGATCCAAAGTCTTCATTAAAGCTAAGTACCCCATTGGGGAAACTTTTTTCTTGCTCCAGACCGATGTCAGAAAAAGTTAACAATTGTATTTCTTGTGGGAAGCAAATACCTCATAAGGATTATCACTCTTACTGTATTCCTTGCCTAGGCCCTGATCATAACGTTGCTAGCTGTCGGTTTTGTGCTAGATTCAACAAACGCACTATTAAGCGTTGCTTTGATTTTTCTTACCATTACTTTGACCGAAAATTCAATTACATAATGCCGTCGGAACAGCCGACTACAGGAATTTCTAAAAAACACAAGGAAAAAGAGAAGGATGGGCATCTGAGAACCAAAACAGACGAGGCTTCCGCTATGCCAGTCACTGGTTCGCCTGCTCTTAGCGAGCTTTCGCAGCCCCTGACACCCGCTATCTCAGAGCCACAGGCCGCTGACGACTCCCACGTGGAGCCAGATAGGCCTCTGGATACTCAAGGTATTGGACACTCGGAAATCTTTCCCTCCGATGGGTCCGGAGCCGCTGAGCAGGCATCGGCTTCTGAGGGTGTATTCAGACCTACACAGTTATATGTAAAGCCTACCTCAGCTTCAAAAGCAAAGACTACAGCAGCTAAAGACAAAGAAACAAGTACAGCATTCTTCAGAACAGACCTCCATGTCCAAAAAAACAGATGCTCAAAATGGCCAAAGACCTTATTACCTTGATCAGGGGTTCCCATCCCCCTCCTGACAAAAGGCCTAGGCAAGAGACAGACTATGACTCTTCAGATCAGGTTTCCATTTCCTCTGATTCCTCTTCTGTACAGGAATATTCTCTTCCTCCCTATGAGGATTCTGATGCTGAAAAATGCATTCCTTCAGCTTCTCCTCCTGAGGATTTTTCTTTTGGGGAAACCCTGCATTCTGTGAGGGAGCACTTCCACTGGGAGAGCCAAGATTACTCAGAATCAGAGAGTCCGGCCTTTCACCAGATTCCTTATCTCCAGCTCCTGTTAAACCAGACAGATATTACAGGGTTCCTGACACTCATAAATTTCTTTATAAAAACCCTACTGCTGACCCAGAAACTATTTCTCAGGGTCCCAAGGGGATTAAGGCCGCTACTGCTAAAAACACTATCCCCTCTGACAGGGACTCAAGGGCCGTAGACAGATGGGGGAAAAAAGGTTTACACTTCTGCTACTTTGGCTGTGAGAGCTTTAAATTGTCAATTTCATATGATTAAATATCAGCAATACTTAATGTCACTGTTAAAACAGAAAATTTTGACTAATTCTGATTGTACAGAAAATAAGGAAGTACAGGATTTATTGCATGCAACTGAACAAGTGGGAAAGCATACATTGCAATGTGGTTTTGACTCTCTGGAGGCCTGCTGCAGGGCCGCAGTTACGGGTTCTGTCATTAGGAGGCACGCTTGGTTAAAGGAGCAAAATCTGCCTGATCATGTTAAAGCAAATTATTAGATGCTCCATTACAGCATGATGCTTTATTTGGTCTTAAAGCAGAGGAGATTTTGAAGAAAATGGAGGACAAAGCGAAATCTATGCAAACAGTAAAGGATTTCTTACAGGTGCAGCCACCAAAATTTAGCAGGAACTGGCCTACAAAAAATTGGTACTTTCCAGTGTCGGACAGACCACAGAGGCAGGATACAGACGTCCCAGAGGCAGATCCCAGCCCCAGAGCTCATACAGGCCTAAACAGTGGGGTGCTTCTACCTCCAAAACTGGAGAAGACAAAGCACAATCATACAGGAAACAGTCCCAATGACTTTCCTCTGCCAGCACCAAGCACTTATCTTCTTGCAGCCACCTTAGGGGGAAAACTAGCACTTTTCTCTCAAAATTGGCACATGATCACACAGGACAAATGGGTATTGAATATAGTTTTGCAGGGTTACAGGTTCCACTTTCACACCCTGCCAAACCTGCCACACAATCAATGGGCAGAGGCACAAAAACAAGTTTCGAGCCCTATGCAAATGAAGGACATTCAGCAAGTACTACTGCAAGAGCAGGGACAAGGATTTTACTCAAGACTTTTCTTAGTCCCCAGAAAGGACAAAACCTGGAGACTAATACTGGACCTGTCTGTTCTAAACACGTTTCTGGACATTCCAAAATTCAAAATGTTAACTCTGCAGCAGCTTCTGCCCATGCTGGGCAAGAAGGCTTGCCTTGTAACTTTGGACTTAAGAGGCATACCTGCATATACCAATCAGACAATCTTGCAGAAGATACCTCAGATTCATAGCTGGCTCAAAGCACTACCAATTCTCTGCACTGCCCTTTGGCTTGTCTGCTGTGCCCAGGGTCTTCACAAAATGCCTGGCACCAGTAATTGCATTTTGCAGACAAAAAGGAATTCAAATTTATCCCTACTTGGACGACTGCCTTGTACAAGCAGAGAACAAGGACACTCTACTTAAAGCATTTGGTGTTCGTAAAAAGATTATTAATTTGCCAAGGGTACACAGTAAATGAAGACATCAAAACTAGTATCCTCTCAAGAGATAATATTCCTGGGTGCAAGCTTAAATACAACTGCCCAGATGGCTTCTCTCACGCCAGAAAAACAGACATCTAACTTGTTACTTCAAAATGTTGGCAACAAAGACCCAGTTATCTGCAAGAAAAATTCTGCAGGCTTTGAGCTTCATGGCATCCTGCATACTGCTAATTCCATATGCCAGACTGCATATGAGGAAACTTCAATGGTACCTAAAAAGTGTCTGGACTCAACATTGTCAAAATCTGGAAGCATTAATTACCCTCATTCCTTGCCTACAACAGGAGTTTCGATGGTGGGCTCATGCCTGTCACCTCAACAAGGGACAGCCTTTCACTCTACCCACAGCCAGGCAGTCAATAACAGATGCATCAGACTATGCCTGGGGAGCACACATGACAGGCAAATGTATTCAGGGCACATGGCCCACAAGCCAAATGCATCTACATATCAATCAAAAAGAGATGCTAGTTGTTCAGAATACCCTGACAGCTCTCAAGGATTTACTCCATCCAGGCCAACTACTGATAAGGACGGAGAATACTACAGTCATGTGGTACATAAACAAGCAGGGAGGCACACATTCCTACCCCCTCTGCAGATAAGCAATGACTTTATGGAAGACAGCATTGACTTATCAAGTACACCTGCAAGCACAATTCCTGCCAGGAAAGAACAATACTCTGGCAGACGAACTAAGCAGAAACCTTACGGATTCCCCACAAGTGGAAACTGGACCCACTAGTCTTCAGCATGATAATAAAGAAATGGGGATGCCCAGACATAGATCTATTTGCCTCCCCTCACAACTGCCAACTACAAAAATTCTGCACAAGGACTTAGTACAAGCAAGCATGGAAAGTGGATGCCCTATCATTCAGCTGGAAAAGTCTAATAGTATATGCCTTTCCTCCTCTGCCTCTCCTCCCCAAGGTACTCCTAAAGGTCAGACAAGAGAAGCCAAAAATGATCCTGATTGCCCCAGACTGGCCACGCCAGCACTGGTACCCAATCCTAAAACATTTGTCTCGAGGCCCAGCCTGGACACTGCCTCTTATTCCTCACTTACTGACACAGTGAAACAATCAGATTCTGCACAGCCGACTCAGGACCCTAAATCTGGCAGCATGGTGGATAATGTAACCTTTCAAAACGCACCTCTTTCTAAAGCAGTAATGGATGTTATTTTGGAGGCCAGGAGGCCCAGTACCAGAAAATCTTATGCAGACAAATGGAAAAGATTCTGTGCTTGGAACCAGGCACAAGGACTTGACACATCTGTACCAAATATTCCTCAGATTTTACAATACCTAACTGAGATGCTGGACAAAGGCCTATCCTTTTCATCAGTTAAAATTCATGCCTCAGCCATGTCAGCTCATTACAGTATGGAACCTCCTATTTTTTCCCATCCATTGATAAAGACAGTACCTCAGAGGGACCAAAAACATAAGACCTCCAAGGAGAGCCCCAAAACCTACATGGGACCTCAATTATGTCTTGGAAAAACTCATACTGCCGCCTTTTGAGCCAGCCAATACAGCTGATATAAAGTTTTTATCTTGGAAAATAGCTCTGCTCTTAGCAATAACCTCTGCAAAACTCGTTTCAGAGTTGCAGGCACTCCTGGCTGAGGAACCTTTCATCATTTTCCATCCAGACAGGGTTTCTCTAAGAACGAACCCTACATTTATGCCTAAAGTAGTGTCCAGTGTGGCCCTCAAACAAACTATTCATCTGCCTACCTTTTATCCAAACCCACAGAATAAGGGTGAAAGACTTCTGCATTCCTTGGACATACACAGACAACTACGCTTCTACTTGGACAGAACTAAAGCTTTCAGAATAACTGAGCAACTTTTAGTGGCATTTGCTGCAGGATCTCAAGGAAAGCCTATCTCAAAACAGACTATTTCAAAATGGATAGGCCACTGCATTCGTTTCTGCTACTCACAACATGGCAAATCAGTGCCCAAGGCTATTAGACCTCATTCTACCAGGGCAGCAGCCACTTTAGCAGCCTTTCTCAGAGGAGTACCAACCAAAGACATTTTAGAGGCTGCAACTTGGAGTTCAGTGCACACTTTTACAAAGCACTACCATTTACCTCTGTACTCTAAATCCAGAGCAGGCTTTGCCACTGCAGTTTTGCAAGGCCTTGTAGCCTCTCCTAATCGTCTTTAGGCCCAGCCACCCAGCCTTAGCTTTGGGATTCAACCCAAGAGTAATGACTGCAACAGTGAAACATGATGAACATAGTACAGTTGTGTACCTACCATAAATGTAGATGTGCAAGTGTATTCACTGTTGCAGTCCAGGTTACCCACCCTCCATCCCCCTTTTCTTTGCTGGGACTTGCCTATACTTCTCTATCTTATACAACCTATGTGGTGTATTTGCTTGTAGATGAAGGAAATGTTTATTCTACTGCATGCATAATTATTGGCATACTATTTTTAGCCTATTTTGGGGGCACCTGACATCTGGGGCAAGAAAAACTGAAGAAAATGGCGTCAGCTGCTTCTTTTATACCCCTGGCGCACTGACGTCAGGGAAGAGGTGACAGCAACCGACGCCGGACCTAGACTTTGGAATTCTGTCCGACTGCGGGTCACCTGCCAGCAGGATAACCCAAGAGTAATGACTGCAACAGTGAATCTACATTTATGGTAGGTACACAACTGTACTTTTTATGTGTCTGAGATATATCATCAGTTCTGTCTATTGAAAAGCGTCTAGCTTCAGCAGTTGCCCATTGCAGACTACAGGGTATCCACATTCTGTTTATTTAGATGACCTGTTTATCTTTGCATAGTCTTTTTCCAAATGTTAGGAGTCAAGTCCCTTACATGGTTAAGAAACTTTCTAGTGAGGCTAGGCTTTTTGATCAAGAATTAAGTCATTTTTGGTCCCTTATCAAAGCATTTATTTCCAGGGTTCCCTCTGGACTCTTCCTTGTAACAGTCATTCATGACCCAGGAGAACGTGGATCATTATATGGACATTTTCCTGGACTTTTCACATCAGTCTTAGGCTTCAGCAAGAGAAATTCTCAGGTTTCTAGGGTTCATGGTTTCTGTGATTCTTATAATTCCTCTAGCCAGAAAATATATGAGAAGAATTGAATGGCTTTGAAAATCTGTTTGGGCCCAGTATTCTCACCCATTAGACATCTAGATTCCAGTTATTGGTTTTGTGAAGAGAGAAACTCTGGACGGAACAGATTTCCTTGAACGCAGGTCTTCCATTCTGTGTCATGCCCCTCACTTAATCTGTAACAGAAGCATCATATTTTGCTTGGGAGCAGTATCCATGGGGGTAAAAGTGCCAGGTCTTTGGGACAAACAATTTTATTTTTATTATTATTTTACATTTGTTAACCGGGAGAGTCCGACTGGATACATGTCCATTTTCAGCGGAGGCCCGGGGAGAAAAGCTCCAGGTACATAACAGACATATGAACATTGTTAATGCAAAAAAGGAAGATAGTTGAGTTCTAAATACAATATAAAGATACATCACATCTTGGGAAAAAAAAAAACAATAGCAGCATATAAAAAAGAAACATAGGTCAGTTACAAAGGCGAGGCGCCTTGTTAAAAAGCGGTTAAGGATAGTGAGGTAAGAGAAGGGTAAATGATAGTGGTTAATCAGGTTTGGAACAGGGACATTGCCAGAGAGTATTGAGATGGGGTTTAAGCTTTTTTTTGAATTGTAGGAGTGAGGGTTCTGAGGTGAGCATGGTCGGTAGGGAGTTCCACATTTTACCTACAAAGTTTGAGAATAGAGAATCCCCAGCAGAATTAACAAGATGGGCCAAAGCACGTAATGTGAAAGAGGTTACCTGTGATCCATGTTGTAGAATGTCTTCATCATTTGCAGTCCCCATGATTAATAGGCAACACCACTGTGATCTACTGTATAAACAAGGGGGTACCTGGTTTTGCCCTGTGTACCGAGTGGCAGCCTGGGAGATCACAGTTCAGCATAGTTTAACCCTCCAACCTTCCTTCATTCTTTCAGAGCAAAATGTATTCGAAGACGAGCTAAGTAGGACCAAGCCATATCCTCGTGAATAGAAACTAACTGAGAGGGTCTTAAAAGATTTTATCCAGTTGTGGGGAACAAACAACGTAGCAAGGTCTGCTCCAGGGCTTCTAGCATACAAGCCCAGAAAATAGATGATTTTTCATTTCCTTACACTGAAAAATTCCTGTGCAAACTGCCACTGGTTCCATTGATATACAAGGTCTTTCTAAAAATCCAGAAGGTCTCTGCAAAGATCATTGTGGCAACTCCCTTTCAGCCCAGACCACAGTTTTTTTTTTTTTTCCCCTTATGGAATTGGCCAAGAGCAGATGTTCATCGTGTTACCCTGCTGCAGTCATCACACTTGGGTTATCCTGTCGTCAGGCGGTTCCGCAGTTGGCCGGAATTCCAAAGTCTTGGTCCGGCGTCGGTTGCTGTCGCTTCTTCCCTGACATCAGTGTGCCAGGGGTATATATAATGCAATTGATGCCATTTTCTTCAGTCTTTCTTGCAGCGTGGTGCCCGAAGCAGAAGCAGTTCGCAAGTGCCGGTCGGCCGACTCCTGAGATTTTCCAATTTCAGACCGAGGTCTTCTATAAAGCTAAGTACCCTGTTGGGGAAACTTTTCTTGCCTCAGACCGATGTCAGAAAAAGTTAACAATTGTATTTCTTGTGGGAAGCAAATACCTCATAAGGATTTTCATTCTTATTGCATACCTTGACTAGGCCCAGACCACAATGTCACTAGTTGTCATTTTTGTGCTAGGTTTAATAAGCGTACTATTAAAAGACGCTTTGATTTCGCACGACTTTACTTCGGTAGAAAATTTAACTACACTATGCCGTCGGAGCAACTGACTACCGGCGTGCACAAAAAAAACCGCAAGGATAAGGACAGACAGCCCAGGCCTAAGCCAGATTCCGAGGCCTCGGCTGGTCCGGTCTCCGGTTCTCCGTTCCTCAGTGAGGCTCCGACGCAGCCCCTGACTACCGCAGATCTGGAACCCGAGACTGCTTCGGAACTTTTGGCGGAATGTACCAGGCCGACGCAGCCATTTTGTTCAGGCCCTACCGACGACATTGCTGAAAAAGATGTCGGTGCTGCAGAAACGCCTTCGGTTTCTGAAGGCGTTTTCAGACCGACGCTCACCATTAAAACGTATCCTAAGACGAAGACTCCTATTAGACCTAAAAGGACTGCACTTCAGTCCCCTGTTCAAGGCCCCATGCCTAAGAAACAGATGCTCAAAATGGCGTAAGATTTGATCTCTTTAATCAGGGGTTCCCAGCCCCCTCCTGACAAAAGGCCTAGACAAGAGGAAGATTATGCATCCTCTGAACAAGTGTCCATTTCTTCAGACTCCTCTGAGAACCAAGATTACTCCTTCTCCCCTTATGAAGATTCTGATGCTGAGGATTCCATTCCCTCACCTTCTCCTCCTGAAGACTACTCCTTTGGGGAAACTTTACACACTATGAGGGAACATTTTCACTGGGAAGTTCAGGACTACTCTGACTCGAAGAAAAGGCTCAGAGAGTTTCTTTTGCTCCCCCAGCACAGACCACTTGCCATCCCACCAGTTTTAGACATTGTGGATGATGTTTACTTAGAATCCAGTTTGAACCCAGACTCTCTCTACCTCCTGCTCCGGCCAAGCCTGACAGAAACTATAGAGTGCCTGATTCACACAAATTTCTTTATAAAAGCCCTGTTGCTGACCCAGAGACAATCTCCCAGGGTCCCAAAGGGGCTAAGGCTTCTATGGCTAAAAATCCTGTACCCTCTGAGAGGGATTCAAGAGCACTAGACAGGTGGGGGAAAAAGGTTTACACCTCAGCCACTCTAGCTATGAGGGCACTAAATTGCCAATTTCACATGCTAAAGTATCAGCAATTTCTAATCTCTCAGTTAAAGCAAAAAATGACCACTCTCCCTCAACAGTCTGAATTGAAAGAAATGCAGGATTTGTTGCATGCAACTGAACAGGTGAGCAAACATACCTTACAATGTGGGTTTGATTCTTTGGAGGCCTGCAGAGCAGCTGTCACTGGGTCTGTTATACGTAGGCATGCTTGGTTAAAGGAACAAACTCTGCCTGATCATGTTAAAGCAAAGCTTCTAGATGCTCCCTTACAGCAGGATGTTCTTTTTGGAATTAAAGCAGAAGAAGTATTAAAGAAAATGGAGGATAAGGCAAAATCTATGCAGCAGTCAAATATTTCCTACAGGTACAGCCCCCTCGCTTCAGCAGAAACTGGCAAACAAAAAATTGGTCCTTTCCAGCTACCACAGAGGGGTAAATACAGATGTCCAAGAGGCAGAGGACAACCACAAGCCCAGTACAAACCTCGCCAATGGGGCACTGCAACACAGAAGGGAGGAGATGACGGGTCCCAATCTACCAGAAGGCAAACTCAATGACTTGCACCTCATCTGACCAAGCAACACTCTCTTGGCAGCCCCCTTGGGAGGAAAACTCGCACTTTTCTCAGACAACTGGCACATTGTCACAAAGGACAAATGGGTCCTAGACATAATTTTACGAGGATACAGATTCCATTTTCACACCTTGCCAATGAAAAGAGGAATGCTAAACCTGACACAAAATCAATGGGCAGAGGCACAAAAACAAATTACAGCCCTCTTGGCCATGAGAGCCATTCAACTGGTACCTACTCAAGAGCAAGGTCAAGGATTTTACTCAAGACTCTTTCTAGTGCCCAGAAAGGACAATGCCTGGAGACCAATTCTGGACCTTTCAATTCTAAACACCTTCTTACAAGTTCCCAAATTCAAGATGCTAACACTGCAGCAGCTTGTTTCCATGTTAGGCAAGGAAGCATGGCTAGTAACGGACCTCAAGAAGGCATACCTGCATGTCCCTATCGGACAAAGTTGCAGAAGATACCTCCGTTTCATTGCAGGTTCAACCCAATACCAATTCTCTGCACTGCCCTTTGGCTTATCTACTGCGCCCAGAGTCTTCACAAAATGCCTGGCACCAGTAATTTCATACTGCAGACAGAGGAATTCAAATATACCCATACCTGGACGACTGCCTCATCCAAGCAGAAAGCAAGGGCGTTCTGTTACATCATCTGGCTTTTGTAAAACATCTACGGAATTGCCTGGGGTACACAGTAAATGAAAAGAAGTAAAAACTAGTACCCTCACAAAATATGACATTCCTGGGTGCCAGCTTGAATACAACGGTCCAGAAGGCTTATCTGACGCCAGACAAAACTACAACTGACTCAATATTTTAAACAATGGCAACAAAGACCCAATTAACTGCAAGAAAAATTCTGCAGGCCTTTGGCTTCATGGCATCTTGCATACTACTAATACCATTTGCAAAGCTGCATATGAGGAAATTAGTGGTACCTAAAAAGCGTATGGTCTCAACACAGCCACAGCTTGGACACAATGATATCTCTCATTCCCTGCCTACAACAGGAGTTTCTATGGTGGTCACAGGCATGTCATCTCAACAAGGGTCAGCCTTTCACCTTGCCCCCAGCCAGGCAAACTATGACAACAGATGCATCAGACTACGCCTGGGGGGCACACATGGCAGGATAGTGCATTCAAGGCGTATGGACTGCAGATCAAAGGAATCTGCACATCAATCAAAAAGAGATGCTAGCTGTACAGAAAGCACTGACAACCTTCAAGAATCTATTACATCCAGGGCAACTTACAATAAAGACGGACAACACCACAGTAATGTGGTACATAAACAAACAAGGGGGTACTCACTCCTACCCTCTATGCAGGCAAGCAATGACCTTATGGAACACAGCTCTGGCTTACCAAGTTCAGTTACAAGCTCAATTCCTGCCAGGAACGAAGAACACATTGGCAGACGACCTCAGCAGAAACATCATGGATCCCCACGAGTGGAAACTAGATCCACAAGCATTTACAATGATAACTCAAAAATGGGGCCTTCCAGACATAGACCTGTTTGCCAGTCCTCAAAACTATCAACTAACAAAATTTTGTACAAGGACACTTCACCGTCAAGCTTGGAAAGTGGACGCACTCTCATTCAGTTGGAAAAACCTGACAGTATATGCCTTTCCTCCATTGCCTCTCCTCACAAAGGTGCTTCTGAAAGTCAAAAAGGAGAGACCACGACTGATTCTCATAGCCCCAGACTGGCCACGCCAGCACTGGTACCCACTGTTGAGGAATATAGCCCAGGGCCCACCTTGGATCTTACCACAAATTACCCATTTGCTCACACAGCAAAACAATCAGATTCTTCGCAGCCAGCTCAAAACCTTAAATCTGGCTGCATGGCAAATCACCTAAGCATCCAGCCAGCTCCTCTTTCCCAAGCAGTTTTGGATGTTATTCTGGAAGCTAGGAGGCCAAGCACCAGGAAGGCTTATTCGGACAAATGGAAAAGGTTTTGTGCCTGGAACCAAACTAAAGGCCAAGACACATTTCAGCCTCACATGCCTCACATCCTTCAGTATTTAACTGAGATGTTACACAAAGGACTTCTCCTCCATTAAAATCCATGCTTCAGCTATTTCAGCCCACTACAACACGCAACCACCCTTATTTTCGCATCCACTTCTAAGGCAGTTCCTCAGAGGGGCAAAAAACATTCGGCCTCCCCCGGAGAGCACCTACACCAACATGGGACCTCAATTTTGTTCTGGAAAAACTAACGCTACATCCCTTTGAACCAGCTTTTCCTGCGGATCTTCAGTTCCTGTCATGGAAAACTGCCCTGCTGCTAGCAATAACCTCAGCTAGAAGAGTCTCAGAGCTGCAGGCACTAATGGCAGTGGAACCTTTCCTCATTTTTCATCAAGACAGAGTTTCTCTACGAACTAATCCTTCCTTTATGCCTAAGGTGGTTTCCAGTGTGGCTTTAAATCAAACCATCCACTTACCCACCTTCTTTCCAAATCCACAGAACAAAGGTGAGAGACTCCTGCATTCCTTAGACATTCACAGGCAACTTCTTTACTACTTGGACAAAACTAAGGCTTTCAGAAAATCTGACCAGCTCTTTGTATCCTATGCTACAGCTTCACAGGGGAAGGCTATATCAAAACAAACCATTTCCAAATGGATAGGACGTTGCATACGTTTCTGCTATACCCATCATGGAAAACCAGTTCCTGTTACCATTAGGCCCCACTCTACCAGGGCAACAGCTACATCTACAGCCTTTCTCAGGGGGGTTCCAACCAAGAAGATTTTGGAAGCTGCAACTTGGAGTTCAGTACACACCTTTACCAAACACGAACACTTACCACTTTACTCTAAGACTAGGGCGGGCTTCGCCACTGCAGTTCTGCAGGGCCTTCTAGCCTCCTCTAACCCTCTATGATTCCTCCACCCATCCTTAGCTTTGGGATTCAACCCAAGTGTGATGACTGCAGCAGGGTAACACGAGGAACATAGTACAGTTTTGTACCTGCCATAAATGTAGATGTGTGAGTGTACACCATGCTGCAGTCCAGGTTACTCTCCCTCCATCCCCTCTGATCTAATTGGCTAAATCTCTACAATGCCTTCCTGATGTATTTGCTTATAGCTGGAGGGATTTTGTGTTTCTGCAAAATTTACTAAATTTGGTACTAATTACTGACCACCTTTTTGGGGGCACCTGACATCTGGGGCAAGAAAAACTGAAGAAAATGGCGTCTGTTGCATTATATATACCCCTGGCGCACTGACGTCAGGGAAGAAGCAACAGCAACTGAAGCCGGACCAAGACTTTGGAATTCCGGCCGACTGCGGGACCGCCTGATGACAGGATAACTCGTGTGATGACTGCAGCAGGGTGTACACTCGAACATCTACATTTATGGTGGGTACAAAACTGTACTTTACCACAAGCCAGCTTCACAGACTGGATCTACTCACACAAGATAAGGAGGAGTTTGATATGCCCAACTTGAAACAACTGCAATTGATTGCTTAGATTGTGTTTTGTATACTTTTTAGGCACCTTGTTTCTGAGGACAATGAAGCAAGTATTTAAGTAGGCAGGAATGTTCACCACTAGGAATGGTTTGCTAGCTGGTGCCACATTTAACAACCAGGTCTCAATAAAGGCTTCTGTAACAGTTCTGTGAGAGTTACTGTCCTCTTGGCCATGTTAGTACTCTATCATTGTTTGTCTTCAGCCTCAGCATATCTGCTTGTAAATTCCCACCTTTCTAGTCAAATTTTAGTAAAGCATTTCCTGAAAGAAGTTTAACATGCAAGACCACCTGATAAACTGGTAACTGTGCTGGAAAAGTTAATTCTCTGTCCTTTTGAAACAGCGCATCAGGCTGATTTACCGTTCATTATTTGAAATGCTGCCCCTTGCTCATTGCTGTGACATGCCTTAGAGATGGGGTTACTCCTCATTCATACCAAAAGTGGTTTCTGACTTAATTTACATTAAGTGAAGCCTCCGGTGTCTCTTTTCTTTCCTGGGCCAAAAAATCATGGAGAGCGGGTTTTACATGCTCTATGTACATTTAGACAACTTGGGTACAGAAGTTAGTCTTTTGGAAAGCTGAACAGCTGTTTTATCTTCTACAAAATGGATTATTTCCAGATGGCTGCCCCTTGCTGTTCCCACCATAACTACACATTTCATGGCAAGGGTGAAGGCACATTTTACTAGAGGCTTGTTGTCTTAGTTTGCATATTGGATGGGGGTGGATTCCAGATGAGGTCTATTGAAATGTTAAGTGTGATACGAGAAATTCTGCAGGATGTACAGGTGGTATATGCTGAGTTGTAAAGGTAAGCCTTTGGGTTTAGTTACTATTTTAATGAAAAGATTTTTACTACTGCTTTAAGTTTACTTTGGTAGATACTATTGAAGGATAGTACTATTCTGAAATTTATACTGGAACTTTAGCAGAACTTAAAATATATATAAATGTAAAGTGATTTGAAGTGTATTGTTGGCAGACCTGCTTGACAAAGCAATCCGGGTAAGAAGAGTTAGTTTTTCTTCCTTAATTTTTCTAAAGGTTTTGTACCAGGTACTTTTTAGGTCTGGGCAGTAATAAACGGATTATTCTCTTCCTACACTCTAGTTTGTGTGCGCCAAACTACAGGTGGAATTCTTCCTCAGACTAATATTAAGCTGTGCCATTGAATCATTTCAGTATTAAGTTTTCTGTGGATTTTCAAAGCACTTGACTTGTATTGCTAATGTTTGCCGTTTCTTTAACAGCTGTTTGCATTGCAGACGTTCATATGGATTTATGTTTACCCTTTTCTTCTAATTTCCAGACTTTAGTGTTTCATACAGAAATTAGTTTTTATAGGACAGCCCCAGCACATGATCAGTGTCAGTGACTTTAACAGAACTCACAGGTGTAGGATACAGCTTTTGTGTCTTTTATATTAGGATGTTTCAATTTCTCATCGTGCCAGAGCTTTCTACAAAAATAAAACCTACTGATTATTTTAACATGTGACAAAATGTACATTTTCTGTATCACAGTTTAAAATATTTGAATTAGGGCTACCTTGTGAGGGCCAGAACTTGACAACCTTACATGGTCTAAGTAGCCCAGAACCCCAAGTTTGAGAGATAATTTTATGAAAAATAAACTTTGATTCCAGCACTAAACCAGTGACTTATGAATCTTCCTGTGACAGTTTTACATTGTGTGTGTGTGTGTGTGTGTGTGTGTGTGTGTGTGTATATATATATATATATATATATATATATATATATATATATATATATATACACACAGTGGATATAAAAAGTGTACACACCCTTGTTAAAATGCCAGGTTTTTGTGATATAAAAAATGAGGCCACACTAAATCATTTCAAAACTTTTCCCAACTTTAATGTGACCTATAACCTGTACAATTCAATTGAAAAACAAACAAATCTGGGAAAAAATATAGAAAATAAAAAATGTACGATAACCTGATTGCATAATTGTACACACCCTTAAAATAATACTTTGTTGAAGCACCTTTTGATTTAATTACAACATTCAGTCTTCTTGGGTAGGAGTCTTATCAGCATGGCACATCTTGACTTGGCAATATTTGACCACTCTTCCTTGCAAAAGCGCTCCAAATCTGTCAGATTGTGAGGGCATCTCTTGTGCGCAGCCCTCTTCAGGTCATCCCACAGATTTTCTATTGGATTTAGGTCTGGGGTCTGGCTGGAACATTCCTAAACTTTAATTTTCTTCTGGTGAAGCCATTCTTTTGTTGCTTTGGATGCATGCTTGGGGTCATTGCCGTGTTGAAAGGTGAAATTCCTTTTCAGCTTTCTAGCAAACACCTGAAGGTTTTGGGCCAAAAGTGACAGGTATTTGGAACTATTCATAATTCCCTCCACCTTGACTGAAGACCCAGTTCCAGCTGAAAAAAAGCAACACCAAAGCATGATACTGCCACCACCATACTTCACCATGGGGATGATGTTCTTTTGGTGATGCAAAGTGTTTTTGTGCTAAACGTACCTTTTGGGATTGTGGCTAAAAAGTGCAACCTTGGTCTCATCAGACCATAACACATTTTCCCGCATGCTTTTGGGAGACTTGATGTATTGTTTTGCAAATTTTAGCCAGGCCTGGATGTTTTTTTTGTGTAAGAAAAGGCTTCCATCTTGCAAGCCTACCCCATAGCCCAGACATATGGAGAATATGGGAGATTGTCACATGCAGTACACAGTCAGTACTTGCCAGAGATTCCTGCAGCTCCTTCAGTGTTGCTGTAGGTCTGTTGGCAGCCTTTCTGACCAGTTTTTGTCTTGTCATCAATTTTGTTGGGACATCCAGTTCTTTGCAACATCACTGTTGTCCCATATTTTCTCCTCTTTTTGATGACTGTCTTCACTGTGTTCCATGGTATATCCAATGCTGTGGAAATTGTTTTGTACCCTTATCCTGACTGATAACTTTCAACATTGAGATCCCTTTGATGCTTTGTAAGCTCTCTGCGAACAATGGCTTTTGGTGTGGCAGGCAACTGAGTAAATATCAGGAAAATCCTACTAGGACAGCTGAACTTTATTTGGGGTTAATCAGATTCTCTTTAATTGAATGCAGGTGTATACCCAAGAAGACTGAATGCTGTAATTAAATCAAAAGGTGCTTCAACAAGATATTAGTTTAAGGGTGTGCACCCTTATGCAACCAGCTTATTGTACGTTTTTTCTTTTTATATTTTTCCCCTAACAGATGTGTTTGTTTTTCAATTAAATTGTACAGGTTATAGGTCCCATTAAAGATGGGAAAAATTTTGAAATTGTGGTATCATTTTTTTATATCACAAAAAACTGACATTTTAACAGGGGTGTGTAAACTTTTTATATCCACTGTATATCCCTTTTTCATATGTGTTTTTATATATTTTTGCCTTTGTAGTGCCTATGTTTAGGCATTCTAAAACTTCTGAATATATTAATATGTATAGTAAGTTGCTTTTTCTGAAAGTTTTACTTCATGCCAAGAAGTCAGTCAAAGAAAAGAGCGGTTACATTTGATGATAATTACACCTCACAAGACAGGCTCAGCATATGCCAACAGCTGCTTGTCCTTTCTCTACTCCTGTGGGTTTTCCTTCAACATACCAAACGGGTAGTTGTAATTAAATTGAAAATCTTTCATACTGCTCAGAAATGTACATGCGTGCAAGTGTTTGCATGTATGCCCTACAGTGGGTTTCCATCCCTACTCAGGATCATTTTCTGTGTTAGAGTGCTGGGAGGGGCTGTGGCTCCCCCGCAGTCTTTATACAGACTAAGCAGATAGTCTCTTGAATGAATGATGCACGTATGCAGTGATTCACATTGTGGTAAATTACTTTGTGGCTGCAAAGAAGACACTGGTTTGTTCTATCATGTGTGATGCAAAAACTTAATTTTGGCCTGCTTCCTAGTAACTGAGAGATGTATGTTTGCATGCATGTGTTATCCCTTACTGTACTGTAAATAGTTTCAGATACGGTGGTATTCATTTCAAAATCAAGTTAAATTCATTCTGTTGTTTCAGGTGAATACAGTATCTGCAAAGGAGGGTGAGACGGTATCAATTAAAAAATACATTCCTGAAGCCCAGTTGTCAGCAAATCCTGAACCATCTGTTGCCCTATCAGAAAAATCTAAAGAGGTATGCTCCACGCTTAAATTTAAGCATTGTGAAAAGGATGTTTTTGTACTATTCTACATAAAACATATTTTGTGACAATAGAGTTACTGAACTCATTTGCATCCATTAGTTTACCTATAAACAACATTTAGATTGGTAGTATTTTGCATTACATTGGTGTGAGTATAACTGCCTATTTTGTATTCATGTTTCCTTCTGCATGTTTAATACATGCATACTTGGCAAAGCTGCTCCAGCTTCTGCTTCACTTCAGCATAACCTTTCATATAGAATAAGTTGTCTTTATTACCTGCTTCCCTTATTGTCTTCAGTTTTTCCTAACATTTTATCCACCCACTCCAAAATGTTTTTTAGTGTCATGGCGTTTCAGAAGACTGGGGAAAATAGAAAATACATTGCCACAAATTTTCTCAGGATGATTTTCCAGCTTTCATGTCAATTGTCATCATTTTTAATTGCATGCTTTACATAGTAATTAGTGTCTTGCTTCATAAGGAAGGTGTTCTTCAGGTAAGCCATCTTTTGTAAGCTAATAAAGTTCTGGGATGATGAAGTGACTTCAGTATATTCCATCGCATTTTATGAACATTACTATATTGTCCTTTGTCAGGTTACTATCTGAGCTTGACAGCAGCACCCTGTTTTTAAGTACCCATAATTCTGACCCATTGTTGCTTCTTGAGTCGCTCAGTGATGGCATAAATTGCAGGAAGCCTTTTGACTGTTTTAAAGCTGTCTGTACAGAGGAAGAATGATAACTGAAGGGGGAAAACTATATGAAATTGTGTCCAGGTTTGTAAGCTACTAAATAGAATTTTAAGTATATAAGTATTACTCCTAACTGAGGGACAAATGTGTTGCATTAGCTTAACACTTGGTTTTCTGAGGGTATAGCAAAGACCTGTAAACTGTACTGAACTTTTGCAAGCACTTTGGAGCACGTCTGTGTGCAGTACACATTTTGTACTGCTATCATAGATTTACATTGACTTACTCAACACAGTGTACTTTGCTTTGCTATTTGCTGGAGGTGTTATTTGCTTGCTGATTATTGTAGTGATGTCTTTGGGTATGAAATGGCATGTTAATTTTGCTGTGAAGTCAACTGGTAGCAGGCTTTTTAATACAAGTGATCACTCTTGTCTCTCAGAGTTGGAGCAGCATCATTGAAGTGAGAATATAAAAGTCAGTGCTTTGCCTCCACAGGATACAATGTGTGTGTTGGGGGTGTTGCTAATTTAAATTATTTGCATGAGTACTTGGTACACAAGTACATGAGTTTAGAACTTTTTTGTCTGTACTCATGGTTGTGGTTTTCATGTTGATGTACAAACAGTCATGTTTAGAGCTTGTGCATTTTATCAAACATTGCTAACCTGATGTTTTGTTACACCATAGCATAGGTAAAGATTGTACCTTATTTTCGATAATCACAAAATAGAGTGCAAACTTTCAGAGTAAATATTTTAAACTAAATGATTTTGTGGGACATTGCATATTCACAGTGCAATTCAGCCCTTCTCTGATTATTTTGGATACTGTCTGCCATCAGCATGTGGAGAAGATCACTTTTGTATCTGTATTCCACTGAAACCCTGCCCCTCATTATATGGTGCTTTTTCTCATCTAATGCTCATGTTGGTCCAAAGAGCAGGTATTTTCCTTAGCTGTTTCAGTAAGGAGTGCGCATCATTTTGCCTAGCCCTTATTCAGTATGCATCAGCATATAGAATAGTTTGTGCACTTTCTCATATGTCCTCCACCAATGCCTTCACTAGATCTCCCATTAAAAGACAGTTCAAGTCCTCGCCTGCAACCCTGAAAGAAAAAGCTGATAGTTGTATTGCTCACACTTTCCCTTTTGGTCAACATTTCTTGCTACCTCAGTCTCCTCACAAAATTGGGTCACCAGTGAAATGAGTCAGCACCTTACTTCTGCACAACAATCTGTCTTTGTAAAATTAGTAGTCGAGTTTGGTGGAAATTTTATGTTCAGAAATACTTCCACATGGTATGTCGTCTTCTGTATCTGGTGGATGTGGAGGCTTCCTTCTTCCTGAAGGAGTGGAGTTGGATACACAGAGTAAGTTTCTTGTGTTGTAAATATTTAACTTGTGTACAGCAGCCACTATTTTTCAGGTACTCACTTTACAGGATGTGATAAACCTAAACCTTTAGCTAGAAAGCATTGATTCGCTGTACTCTCTTTAAGCATAGTTAAGCTGCCTCACATAAGTTTAAAAACAGAAGCGTCATGCTTGTAAAAACATACCCTTCCCTAGTCTCCAGGCTAGTTATAATTTGTGTTTCACTTTATATGTTTTTTTATCCCAAATCCACATTCCAGTATACAGTATTGTGGAGAACTCTTTATGTACTTTGTTGATAGCACTGTGCAGTGTAACCTAAAGATTCAAATTTAATTAAAACAAAGCTAGAGTTAATACTAACGTGCTGGGCCTTGATTTGATAGGATGCCTCCAGAAGTAGTCAACTTCTGCTTCTGAAGACTGCATCCTCTATCCTAGGATAGTTTCTAGTGCTAAGTCCATGGGCACCCACATCTTCAGCTATCTATAGTGATGTTTCTTGTGGATGGGTTAAGGGGGGATCACACATGCCAGTTGAGTAGCTCTTCCCTTCCCTTTTATTTCATTTTTCCATGTGTTTTGCTTGCAGTTTTCATAGGAAAGTGAACTCATTTGCTAACAGAAAAAATAGAAATGTGTACAGCACAAGGATCACTTGGCCCCAGAATTGCCTCCATTTCTGCCTGTTATGTCATCAGATAGTGTTGCACGCAATTGTTGGTGCCAATTCAGTAAATCCAACTACTGACACCAACCAAAAGGTAGATATCTGACTTTATTTACATCATTCCACAGAAGTAGAACAGTATGAAAACAGTGAGGTCAAAGAAAACCCTTTACCATGGGTTGCTTATGCAAATATGGTGTTAAAATGGCTGCTGCCACTGATGATTCTTCAGTACTTCACCCAGTTACTAGTGCCTGCCCTATCCTCACCATTGTCTGCCTTCCCATGAGCCCCCCAAATTTTTAGTTTACCCATCATAGCTGTGCTGAAGAAAACCATGAAGACTGGTACTGTCATGATGAAATCTGTGTGGGACTTGACTTAATATTTTTTATGTTTTGTATTACTTTCAGATGCTTTCATTTTTAATTAGATTTATTTGCAGTACACGTTAGTGTCGAAATGGTACAGTATCAAAGATTTTTGACTGGCTTATTTGCATTCTGAGACACTTCTTCCAGTCATGCTACCTTTAGGAACTGATAGACTTGACATTTCTTCTGTCTTTTATCTTTTTCACTGGGGTCCGTAGTTTAGAAGAAACATTCAGCATGATTGTAGCTGCTTTGGACAGGCCTGCAGAGTAACCTGCTCTGTCGTACCAGAGATGACCACCTTGTTTATAGCAAAAATATTTGAATTTCTGGGTGATCTCACAGTCATGTAACCCTACTTTAGTTTGCAAGGAAGCATAATAATTCAGTTTGTCTATTATGACTATCTTCATGAAGAACCATCCTGAAGATTTATTTGTTGTTCTGCCTAATCCAAATCAGACTGATTTCAAAATCTGGGTTGCCAGCAATAGAATAAGGAACTCAGAATTTACACTTCAGTGGTTGGGGAGGTCACACAGCTAAGACACATTAACTCCTTCTGTTTTTCAATTATCCCACATCTGTTGCTCTCTGGGCCTTGTATAAACTTTTTTAATGCCTCTGATGTTTTGGAGTATAAAACAGAGATGTAGACTTTGTTCTTAACACTAGTGTGGTTTAATTTTGATGGCTTTCATAATTTCATTGTACCTGTCGTAGCTGGCAAGGCAGCTATAAGCATTATTTTTATGCAGTAGTACAGTTAATTGAGGCAGTTTGTGCAGAAATAACTAAGTCAGAATGTTTTGGAAACCATCATTTTCTGACAAGACACCAAGGAATTGACACTGTATTTAGAACCATTGGCAAAGAAAATAGGAGACTCAGAAATTCAAGGATGTAATTGGTATGGTAATCAAGAAAAACTGGCTTTATTTACAGAAGATATTATTTTATACCTGATAAAACTAGAAAAGGGCATTACAGTGTTGAGGAACATTTTGAGGCAGTTTCAGATCTTTTTAGGATACAAAAATTAATGAAACAAAGTTGTGTGCCAACACATGATTTAGGTCGGCTATATCAGTTTTTATGGGGACATGAACTGAAGTACTTAGTATGAATTAAAAAGGATTCTGGTGTGGCAGCTAAGGATATGTGGGATGAGACTAAACAAAATCTTGTACAAAAACTGATAAATTGGAAGCTCTGTTATATGGGTATGGATAGCAAGATACCAACAGTTAAAATGTGTAGTCCGTAGTCCATTTAGTTTTATGCACAGGTCAGGCATATTTTTATCAACTACAGAAGAGAAGTCAGAGGGTGCAGTAGTGCAGCAGTAGCATTGTCACCTCACAGCAAGAGGTTCTCCGGTTCGATTCTCAGCTGGGGTGCCTTCTGTGTGGAGTCTGCATGTCCTCCCTGCGTTCGTGTGGGTTTCCTCTGGGTGCTCTGGTTTCCTCCCATGTTACAAAGACATGCATCTGGAGCCTTTCTCCCCGGGCCTCCGCTGAAATTTGGCTTTGTTCCAAGTCGGACTTTCCCGGATAACAAATGTAAAAAAAAAAAAAAAAAAAGTTTTGGATAGCAATTAATGAAGAGCTTGAAGGATTTAGCTGGGAATGGAAGATGGCAAAGGTTAAGTGGGATAAGCTGATTCTTCCAATAGAACCAGGCAATTTGGGATTACCCATTTTGAAGAGGTATTTCAGAGCTACACAGTTAAGGTTGCTATACATAGCTCTAGAAACCAGGAGAGGCTGGGATTTTGGATGCCGATCCTTAAGGAGAATAATAGTAATCATACAGAATATCATATTCATAAAGCAGCAGAAATTATTCTAAGAACAAAGCCAACACAGGAATGGACAAAGGAGATTCAGCCGATAAGGATGACTGCAATTAGGGATACAGACAATAGGCAAGAGGGTGCTGGAATTTATTGGAGAAAACTGGCAGAAGAACCAAGGTATTGGGAGGAAATAGAATGGGAAAGGTAACAGAATGGGAAGGGGCTAAGAATTTATTTGGACTACAGGCTAGAGATTGCCTTCCCTTTCAAGGATTGATTTCAGAGTATAGGCAAAGAGAAAGAAATAGGGGAGTCCTAAGTGAAAGACTGTCATTGTTAGAGTTTTTAGTAGAATCTAGAACAGAAGCTGCTGTTAAAAATGGAATAATTAGGATTAGCATACAAAATATTGCATGATAATTGTAAGAATCAATCAGAGGAGGCTAGAAAGGATTGGGAAGAAATATTGGATAAGCAATTCTCAAAGAACCAGTGAGGAGGGATATATGTATGTCTCCTGAATGTGCAACGGAGTCTAGAAGATTTAGGATCTTTGCTTGGAAGTGTTTACATGGGTATCTTTATACCCCAAGTAGACATGGGTATCTTTATACCCCAAGTAGACGCCAATGATTTTTTTCTCAGGTAGATAGCAAATGGAGGCGTGAGGGGGAAGAAAGGGGCATATTTTTTGGGACTGTCATGAGTTGGCAGATTTTAAAGATTCCCTGCAGACTGCACTGTCAGATGTACTGGGTGAGCAAATTGGCTTAACTAAGGAAATAATTTTTTTTGAGCTCTGATACAGAATCGAAATTGCTAAGACACAGTAAAACCTTTCTGAGCCTAATTATGGTGGCTGCCAAAAAAGTAACTACTAGAAAATGGAAATCATAAACCAGCTGTACTAAAATTAGTGAATATAGCAACAGAGATAAAACAACTGGGATTGGGATCTTTAGAAAACTGTAGGAGCAAATTACATAAAAAATAAATGAGAATTGTGGGAACAATACATGCACAGGAGAAATGAGGTTTTAAAAGAAGGCAGTAATTGAGCAATGAAATGTTTGACTGACAATGGCTGGATAGATTATACATGTATGTTTACAACTAAAATTATGTCAGTATGGTTTGTTTTCATGTGCACAAATATATGACTGCCTTTGTCATACATGATAATTTGATAAAGAATTTTCTTGTTTAAAAAAAAAACACTAAGGAATTTACTGATAACTTTGTTCCAGGTAGAAACGTATCTGCTGTGGCTAATGAATTTTATTCTTCATAGACCTTGTTCTGTCCTTTTAAATCCTCCCCCACACACACACTCTCATAAGAAAACTTCCCACACACACTCTCATAAGAAAACTTCCCCCAGCGTTACCCTTACAGAAATTAGAAGCACCCTTCCACTGTTCTTTCTTGAGATCCTTGTGCTAAGTCACTTTGGGGGGGAATCTACTGTACACACGCACGCACCTTTCCAGCAGTCCTGTCCGTAAACAGTCACCGGGAAGCATCAGTTCAGAAGTGGGACAGTGGTGGAAGTAAATTAGTGAAGATGGGTTGGATGCTTGGAAAGCTAGTTTTGTCTGTTAGTCTAAAATATTTTCGAAAGACATCAGAAGAGAGTTGCACCACCTCCTCAAGTGAGCATATTTTACTAGAGAAGTTAGATGGTAAGGATACTTTGTTGAATAGTTTATGCTGTATTATTCTTTTAAAAACAGATGCAAAAATAAAAATGAATGAATAAAAAGTAAAAATAACTCCTTTCATGAAGCAAAATGACATGGGCAGTAAAGTAACTCTTATAATGAAGCATAAAATCAACCAGACAAGCACTTCTAGCGCCTCAGCTAAAACTGCCTTCAAGGAATTGATAAGCACAAGAAAAAGGCATATAAATAGTAGAGCAAAACATCAAATTAAAGGAGTACAACAGGTTTCTCTAATGTATTCCTCAACTTCACGGCCCTTTTTCTCCCTATTTACATTGCCCTCTGTAAAGCAACAACGATAAAGCATTTACAATTTTTATAATTCCCCTTACTTCTGTAACAAAAGCCTAGCTTCTCATACTGTGATGGTTTCACTTACAAAATGATTCTCTCACGTTTGAATAAAGCTTGCTGGAGTTGCCCAATTACTGACATCATCGAGGCCAGGCAGTGCAGGTACTTTTTTTTTTTTTTTTTTATTTAATCAGTTCCCTCCCCCAAAGTGACATCACCACAGCCATCATCTGATTCTAACTAAAATAATAAGACCCATCCATTCTGTGATGTCATGGCTCCCTTGTCCTTCCCCCAGCCTGAGTGCTATTCATTTTATTCAGTAGTAGTGTAGTGACAATGATGTTTGGAAACACAGAAATTTGGTATGCATACTTGTACATTCTGCACGGCAAGTGATGCTTAGGTGGTGTATCGCTTGCATACTTCTCTGTTGTATTTGCACCAGATACTGCTAGTGTGCAGTGTGGGAATAGAAAGATTAAAACATTACCTTGGTATCAGAGGTGGCAGTGCAACATATTCATAGTGACTTAACATGAGAGTAGCTCTAAGCAAGCACCATGTGAAACCTGAACAAGCACCTAGAATTATTCAGTGCAGCTTCCACACCTTATGTCTGAAAATGAATTCACGTACTCACATGAACAGGAGTAGCTGCATATTGATGGCTAAAGGTGTATGGGCATGTCGGGTGGTTACTACACTGCAAAACTGGTATGTAATGGTGGAGATATTTGGAAGGCATGAGCAAACACACCAATATATTAAAGCCATAGCACCAATTGAACTGGAGGCTGGCAAATAGATTTAGTAAGGGATTTTGTCCATGCACAAATATTTCAACAGCGATTCTTTGCAGTGGCATCCATTATCTGATTCAAGGTAAGTTAACCTTGATGTCCTTTATTTAAAAAAAAAAATCAATAAAATTTTTACTTTATTATAAGTGACTTCTGGACACAAGAAAAAGGAAGAGGAAAATATATCAATGTGGTTTGTATGTACAAAGACAAATCCAGGGACACTGCAAAAGTTTTTTTTTGCAAATCAACCAGTGAAGTAAAAACATATGAAGGCAAACACTGCATACCAACACACTTTGCACGTGTAAATCTCAATTTTTAACAAGGTGGAAGCATGAAGTGATACCTTAACACTTAAATCAATAAAGATCTAAACTGGTTAATAGTATAAATGTTTTATTCTTTAGCCCCTTGGTGCAAGACCTTACTAGATGTGATTGCAGTCAAGTAAGGCCATGGTTATACTGCAGCAAAAAAATGTCCCCTCTAACAAAGGAAATGCTAGAGCAAAGATTAAATTACATGAGTCAAGCACCCTGCTGAGATCTGCCAATCAGTGAAATTACCAGGTCAAATTACCCTCAGGACTTTGACAGCTAGGGAAGCTAAGTGTTATGGGGGAGGGGAGAAGTAAATGGACTGTAATTCATTGTCTCACAAATTAGTGCCATTTAAACTAAATTAGAAAAAAAGGCAGCAGTAAACAGCACTTTGAGTATGTTCTGTGGCATTTGCACTGTTTCTGTTTTAAGTAGTCATCCAGCAGCAGGGAATGTTACTTACACTGTTCTATTTTTACTCAATACTTTGTACACATGCAACATCTATTAAATGACAGGAACTTTAGGCAAACGGAGGCCTGCATGATGTAACATTTCTGAGCCAAACAATGATTTCTGGGATACTGGATGGCAACCTGATTTATCCAAACCACGTCAATATGCCAGCCTCCAGGTGGTCAGAGTCTGGAATTACATATAAAAATATTTAAAATCCTGTAAATAATTCCAGAGTGCTGTTAAAGTGTAGGAAACAACATGCCATTATGTTTTAAACATGTTTTTTGAGTCTGTGGGCGTGGTACTCCTTTAAGTGATTTCCTTTAACTTTTGTTCAAACCAGCAGGTCTTAGAAGACCATACATTAAAATTCCACAGTACTCTCCTTTTCAACAATTTATGTGCAAGTAAATGAGAATAAAATTAATAGTAACCTGAAATAAAACAGAGGCAGAGATTAAAGAATAATCTTTATTGTGATGTAATTAAAAAAATATTCCCCCTATGGCTTATTTCTGACAAATCTAATGTCTCTCACATGTTCTCTTAGTCTTAATATAAATATATATTTTTTTTACTTTAAAAAACAGCATTCATTTTTGGAAAGCCTGATTCCTGTTGAGTTCTGAAGAAATAGCAGTAGTGATTCTACCCCTTAACTCAGGGCCTCGGGGATGACAGTGTAGTTGAAAATGTATAGTTTCTACATATGTGGTGATGACTGGTACATAGCATAAAGGGAAGCAGGCCTTTATTTGGACTGGGATTAAAAATCCATTTCGAAGAACTATCAATTTGGTTAGTGCTGCCCTATCCTTGAATTAGTAATCATCTTACCACGTTGTCAGCCTTTAATCAAAGTAGGTTATGCTTTTTTTAGAAACGTAACCTAGGTAACAGCCCTTATCACATTTTTTGACATTTTTACAAATGATCTCTTAGCACTTGTACCATATGTAAGTTTTTTCAGTGCGTGTACCTAATGTGAATTATATCCAAGGTGCTGGTGTTCCAAACGTGGCCATTCTTCTGTATTCTGTACCAGTGTGCCCTAGGTTTCATTAGCAGCAAGATCTGGTGCACATGTTCCACTTTTCTTCTTGGCCTATTAAGCAGAGTCAACAAAGGGAAGCTTCCTTGAAATTCCAATGCCTAGGTTTAAGCCATGTGGTGATGGCTTTTTCTAATATTAGAATTTTACAGCATTCTGTTTTCTGAAGTATTTCCAGTCACATAATGTTAAAATAAAATGGCTTTTTAATGGAATATTTAAATTTCTCTTCACTTTGTATACATTTGCAAATGAATCCTTCCTTACTTGAGGTGTGGGCTTTGTTTGCTGAACACGAAGTGTTACAAATCCTGGGGATAGGTCATTGTGCTTGGATGATGCGTTATTGATTGATTTTTTTTCTGCTGGTGATAGACAAGACATCCAGCATGTGATGAACTGTATTTGAACCATACAGTATAGTTTACCAGAGCTTCTGTTTGAATGAAACACACTACAACTAGAGGAACTCATCTCTAGGTACACCAGTGAGAGCAGATCCTGCCTCTTTGTTTATAAAAGCTTTTCAAAACTGTGAACCGAGTGTGTGAAGGTCAGTGAGTTGAGGCTGCAGAAACATTAATAAAGTAGAGTAACAGATTAACTATATGCTTAGCTGTTCAAGTGCAAAGGTTAGTTAAGCCATCTGTGCACTCTGCTGCTCAGCTAAGATTTCTGTGTGGTTAAGAAAGCAAGACCCTTGGTTTTCTTCAGCAGCTTGTCCTTTAATGAACAAGTGGCAGAAATGTAATTCTAATGTTTACATTTTTTCATTGTTAGAAGCTACCAGGCCAAACTTCGCCTTGACAGAAATTTCCAATAGCATTCCAGGCTTTAGTTACTTCATGAATGGGATATTGCAGTGTGGTGCCGTCTACACAGAGCTTCCTTGATTTGAACGGTCTGAATTTATGCCAACTCTTGCAGCTTTTGCTTTTTTTTAATAAGGTTACAAGAATTTTCCTGATTTGTACATGTGTGGAGTCTGCACTGACTGCTTTTTTATGTAGCACATACATTTCAAGGTAAGGGTGTGTGCCTACAGTACCCTACAAAGTTCTAATCCCACATGTGTCAAGGATCTGTTTTCTATGCCTTGACCGCTTTGCTTCTTATTGCCAATTTCTGGTGTCCTGCCTGAAGTCTGACAACTGCCTTGTGTTTATTCCATACCAGCTAGTCTTAGGAGTTGCCATAGCCTGTCGCCTTTTAATGTAGTTCTCATCTGTGTAAGGGATTGTTTTTACGTGAATTCAGATTTTGTCATGTAAGAGTTTCAGAATATGTTGATGTCCTTCAAGGATGCATCTGCAGTCATAACATATGGGTTGTCCTGCCTCAGGCAGCCCTTCGGTCGGCCGGATTCCAAAGTCTGGGTCTGGCCTCGGCTGATGTCGCACTTCACCCGACGTCATAGCTCCTGGGGTATAAAGGCATCAGCCGACGCCATTTTCCTCAGTCTTTCTTGCCGCGCGGTGCCCGAAGCAGAAGCTGTTCGCAAGTGCCGGTCGGTCAGATCCAGAGATTTCAGCTACCGAAGACTTCTAAAAAAGCTAAGTACCCTGTTGGGGACTCTTTCTTGCCTCAGCCGATGTCAAAGTAAATAATTGTTTAACTTGTGGGAAACAAATACCTCATAAGGATTTCCACTCTTACTGCCTTCCTTGCTTAGGCCCAGACCACGACGTATCAGCTTGTTTAGCCTGTGCTTCCTTCAACCGACGGACACTTAGACATCGGTCGGAGTTTGCTGAAGAGTTTTTTGGCTCCGCTTTTGCATATAAAATGCCGTCGGAGACTCCGACTACACATTTAGCTAAAAAACGCAAGGAAAAGGACCGACACTCGAGGCCCACGGTTTCGGCTGAAACCACGGTTAGGCCTACCGCGAGTGTCTCGGTTTCGGCTGAAACCGAGACCTCGGTTCTCCCTTCGGCCGAAAGCATGCCTCCGACAACCGAGGCCACACAGGCCCCGGCTGAGTCGGCTACAGATATTCCTACTGAAGAAGCAGGCACACAAGATTTGTCCGACACCATTCCATTGGACATCTCTACTCCTGCACGTGGGGCAGCTAGACCCCCTGCTTCTATGTCTATCAAGGCCTTCTCCAGGGCTAAAGCAGCTAAACTTTCCAAGGCCTTACCTACAAAAGCTCCCTCTCACAGACCTACCTCAAGTTCTCAGATTCTCAGCCTAGCTGAGGACCTTATTTCTCTGATCAGGGGATCCCAACCTCACCCAGACAGGGCCTCACAACCCCCTCCTGAAAAGAGGCCTAGGTCTGAACCCCCTGAACCTCTCTCCTCTGACTATTCCTCGGATGGTTCAGATTTATCTGACCATCAGGAAGGACCATACTCACCTTATGAGGATTCTGATGCAGAAGACTCCATTCCTTCTGCCTCCCCTCCAGAAGAATTTTCATTTGGGGAAACTCTACACTCAATGAGGGAACACTTCCAATGGCAGGGTCAGGATTTTTCTGATTCTAGGAAAAGGCTAAGGACTTTTGTACACTTGCCACAGCATAGGCCTTTAGCCATACCACCTGTACTATCAGTTGTTGATGATGCATGCAATGATGCCAGTGTACTGCCCCTGATTCTCTTCCCCCGGCCCCTGCCAAACCTGACAGATACTACAGGGTCCCGGATTCTCACTTCCACTTATAGCTGCAGACCCAGAAACCATTTCTCAGGGCCCTAAAGGTGTTGCAGCTGCCTCTGCCAAAAACCCCCTTACCCTCTGAAAGAGAATCAAGAACATTAAAGAGATGGGGTAAAAAGGTTTATACATCTGCTACTTTTTCTGCCAGGGCTTTAAACTGTCAATTTCACATGATACAGTACCAGGAATTTTTGTTAGATCAGCTGAATAAAAAGCTGTCCTCTCCAGAACCTTTAGACCGTAAGTCCCTTCAGGATTTGGTACACAATTCTCAGCAGGTCAGTAATCCTTTCTTAAAATGTGGCTATGATGCACTGGAGGCTTCATTTAGATCAGCTATGACTGGAGCAGTGATTCGAAGGCATGCCTGGCTAAAAGAACAATCCTTGCCAGACCATGTTAAGTCTAAACTCCTAGATGCCCCTATGGAGAAACAAAGTTTATTTGGCTCCCCTGCACAGGAGGTTCTAAAGAAAGTGGAAGAAAAAGCAAAATCTGTCCAAACAGTCAAGGATTTTCTGCAGGTCCAACCTCCGAGGTTCAGCAGAAATTGGCCTTCAAAGAATTGGTCCTTTCCAGACACCTCCAGAGCACAGAGAGGCAGAAATAGACGCCCAAGAGTCAGAGGTCAATCAAGGGGTGCCTACAGGGGTAGTCAGTGGCAACCTGCCAACCAGAGAAGTGCCGCCACAGCTGCGACTACAACCACTTCCACAGGACAGACACAATGACTTGGCTCTGATTCCGCCTACCAGGGAACAACTGGAAGCACCCTTGGGCGGAAAGCTAGCTTTATTTTCAAAAAACTGGCATTGCATTACAGGAGACAAATGGACTTTGCAAACAATAGACAAAGGCTACAGGTTTCACTTCCACACTCTACCAAAAAAGAGAGGAATGCCAAACCTTCCACCAAGCCAGAAATCAGAGGCTCTAAAACAAATCATCAGCTTACTAAGGATGAGAGCTATAGAAAAGGTACCATCTATGGAACAAGGCCAAGGATTTTACTCCAGACTATTCCTTGTACCAAGAAAAGAAAATCAATGGAGGCCTATTCTCGACTTGTCCGCACTGAACACTTATCTCATTGTCCCAAAATTCAAGATGCTGACCCTCCAGCAACTTCTTCCCATGTTGGGCAAGGAGTCTTTGCTGATGACTCTAGATCTCAAGGAGGCATACCTGCACGTCCCTATACGACCAGATTGCAGAAGACACCTCAGATTTCTTGCAGGATCAGAGCATTATCAATTCTCAGCATTGCCCTTTGGCTTATCTACTGCGCCCAGAGTATTTACGAAATGCCTGGCATCAGTAATTGCACATTGCAGGCTTCAGGGAATTCAAATACACACCCATACCTGGACGACTGCCTAATACAAGCGGACAACAAGACAAAAATAATAAAGGATTTGGCCTATGTCATACAACTGCTGCAAGCCTTGGGATACACAGTCAACATACAAAAGTCAAGACTAGTGCCATCCCAAAGGATAACTCTTTTGGGTGCAGAACTGGACACAATAACTCAGATGGCTTTTCTCACAGAAGAAAAGCAAAACTACCAGTCTACTTCATGGCATTAACAAGACAAACTCAGCTTACTGCAAGGAAAGTCCTGCAGGCCCTGGGTTACATGGCATCCTGCATAATCTTGATCCCACATGCCAGGCTGCATATGAGAAAATTACAATGGTACCTAAGGAATGTATGGTCTCAACACAGACACAGTCTAGAAGCCCTGATACCAATCATTCCATGCCTGAAAAAAGAATTCCTGTGGTGGGCTCAGGCCTGCCAGATCAACAGAGGATTGCCTTTCCACAAACCACATCCAAGGCAGACCATCACCACGGACGCCTCAGACCTAGGCTGGGGGGCACACATGGAAGACAAGTGTATCCAAGGCCTATGGTCCCAAGACCAGCTGAATCTACACATAAATCCAAAGGAGATGCTGGCAGAGAAGCATGCCATCGAGGCATTCAAATCATTCCTCCAGCAAGGACACCTGCTGATAAGGACGGACAATACCACAGTCATGTGGTACATCAACAAACAGGGAGGCACACATTCATACCCTCTGTGCCGGATGGCAATGGACCTGTGGAACTTAGGCCTGAATCTCAACATCCAATTGCAGGCCAGATTCGTACCAGGAAAAGAGAATTCACTAGCAGACAGCTTAAGCAGAACTACCACGGATGCTCACGAATGGATGCTGCATCCAGACATCTTCAAAACCATAACAAAGAAATGGGGAATGCCAGAGATAGACCTGTTCGCCTCCCCACTCAACCACCAACTGAAGAAATTCTGCTCCACTCAACCACCAACTGAAGAAATTCTGCTCAAGAGTATACCACCCACAAGCCTGGAGGGTGGACTCCCTCTCTTTCAGCTGGAAGGCCCTGACAGTATATGCCTTTCCACCTCTCCCATTGATGTACAAAGTTCTACTGAAGATCAGAGAGGAACAGCCAAAGGTAATTCTGATAGCTCCAGACTGGCCAAGGCAGCATTGGTACCCGCTACTGATAAGCATGTCTCGGACGAAGTCATGGCCTCTACTGCTATGTCCTTTACTTCTAACGCAGAACAACTACAAGACCCTGCATCCAAACTTAAAAACCCTGCAGCTAACTGCTTGGAAAATTGCATAAAACAAAACCAACCTGTTTTATCTCAGAGGGTTAAGGACATTATCCTGGAGGCTCGCAGACCCTCCACAAGGAAAACATATTCAGCCAAATGGAAGAGATTCCTCATTTGGAGTGCAGCAAAGGGAACAAATGTCACACTCGCAAACCTAGCACACATCCTAGAATACTTGGCAGAACTGTTCCACAATGGCCTGTCCTATTCTTCCATTAAGATTCATGCATCAGCAATTTCAGCAGAGTACAGCATGGATCCTCCTGTCTTCTCTCATCCTCTCCTCAGACAATTTTTGAGAGGGATCAAAAATGTAAAACCTCCAAGGAAACCACCTCTGCCTGCATGGGATCTCAATTTTGTGCTAGAAAAATTAACACTTCCCCCTTTTGAACCAGCAGCAACAGCAGACTTACAGTTCTTATCTTGGAAAACTGCCTTCCTGCTAGCAATCACTTCAGCAAGAAGGGTATCCGAGTTACAGGCATTAATGGCAGTGCAGCCTTTCCTTATCTTTCACCAGGATAGAGTGTCTCTGAGAACCAATCCTACTTTTATGCCAAAGGTGGTATCCAGGGTATCCTTGAACCAAGCTATTCATTTACCTACATTCTTCCCTAACCCACAGAACGGGGGAAAAACTACTACACACCTTGGATGTACACAGACAACTGTGCTACTATCTGGACAGAACTAAGGCCAGCAGAAAAACTGACCAGCTTCTGGTAGCATATGCAACAGGAGTGCAAGGAAAAGCAATTTCAAAACAGACAATCTCAAAATGGATAGGAAATTGCATTGATTCTGCTACTCGTTACATGGAAAGACAACTCCTGAAAATACCAGGCCCCACTCCACAAGAGCTACAGCTACCACTACAGCTTTCCTCGAGGAGTGGCTACCAAAGACATTTTGAAGCTGCTACTTGGAGCTCCGTGCATACATTTGCCAAGCATTACAATCTTCCTTTATACTCCAGATCGAGCAGGTTTTGCAACTGCAGTTTTACAAGGGATCTTAACTACACCATCATTATCTTAATGCCTCCTCCCCAGTTTGGCTATGGTATTCTACCCATATGTTATGACTGCAGATGCATCCTTGAAGGACATAGTACAGTTTTGTACCTACCATAAATGTAGATGTCCGATAGGTATGCATCTGCAGTCAGGATTACCACCCTCCTTCCCCTCTGTGGTATTCCTAGGGTACTTACCCCTCTCTTAGCAAGCTGGGGGAATCTATTATGGTGTATTTGTTTGTATGTATATATGTATATATACTTTTTGATTTCTACTGTTTGGAATTTTCTACTTCTATACAAATTTAGCCTTCCTAGAGGGCACCTGGCATCTGGGGCAAGAAACACTGAGGAAAATGGCGTCGGCTGATGCCTTTATACCCCAGGAGCTATGACGTCGGGTGAAGTGCGACATCAGCCGAGGCCAGACCCAGACTTTGGAATCCGGTCGACCGAAGGGCTGCCTGAGGCAGGACAACCCATATGTTATGACTGCAGATGCATACGTATCGGACATCTACATTTATGGTAGGTACAAAACTGCACTTTTCATACTCCTAGATCTGTAGAACTCATGCCTAAGCAGTGAACTTTAATAGTAATAATGCCCATCTGTTAACCAGGTGGGCCCAAAGGACAATCGGTGCCTTTTCAGGGATAATTTGGGTGCAGTAACTAGTTTAGTAGGAAAATGAGGCTGAGGGAAATAAAGCCTATACATATAAATGTACATTAGATAAATTTATAGTCATCTACAAAGGTAAAGTAACATCAAATTAAAAAATGTAGTAAAAGATTGCTATGGCAAAAGCAAAGAATAAAGCAAGTCAAGGAATAACACTTAAAGGAAGTATCTAGCAAAATATTCAAAATGGGCATCAATAAATACAAATGGTATAGTAGTGCAGTCAACAGTGATATATACTTAAAAGCTGTAATCTGTGAGTATTAAATTAAGTTACACATGAGTAAGGTTGCCTTAGTGTATATGACATTGCAAAAGATCTATATTGTACATTTTCAGTTATTTCCATTCTTAACACTATGCTTAAGCTTCAGTCAGACAAACTTAATCTTCACCTCAGTCTAACAACGTTTTCTCTCTGCTGTTATACAATCAGTGGTCATTAACATTTAAAAAGTAGCACGCTGATTGGTCAGCCCAACCAGCATGCCCATTGTAAATCTGAGCATAAACCAATGGGAAAAGGTCCTGTAACACAGACTTTCTTCCATTAATATATGCCATACAAAATTTCACTTTTCTTGCACTTAAAGCAAAAAATAAAACCGGAGGCTTGAAACCAATGAGAGAGACGAGACAGACAAAAATTAATGATCAAGTACAAGATGCAAAATTAGAGAAACATTCCTGACTATCCTTTTATTTTCTAATTACTATCTCTCCCATACATGTAAAGCCTCCCAGTATGTTTTTTTTTTTTTTTTTGTTAATTAAAATAAAAAAAAAAAAAGCAAAGGAGATCTTCCTTTCTCCATTGCTTCCTATACACAGCACCCCTCACACAGCACTGATGTACTGCATAAGCATGAGAACGAAAGCCCCATACGCATGTGCAGTACATCAAAAAAGCACCAGGATATATGAAGAAAGCAGAAGAACACTATGGAGCCATGATGCAAAGACATTATTTAAGAAAAGTAAGTACATTCTTTCTTAATGTCATTGTATAATAGCAATAACCGAAATCCGTGGTGTGGTATACTGAAGATTTTACCCACTGTTGTCTTTCGCCCTCGTGATTAAACTATACCAGCCATGGCTAAATCTTAGATCACACCCATGTTCTGTATTGTACCTCTTCCAGTCTGCTGTACCAGTATTGCCTGTACCTCTGTTTATATGCTTGCGTAGTAAAAACTGAAAAAAAAAACTAGCCAAGCTAGAGTTTTCACTGTGTGATATCTTAAACCTCCTGTAACAGAGGCCCATGGGATATTTGCAATAGACCCCCATAAGGCCATCAAGTGTTTATGTGGCTTCTGAATGTCCATGACTTTTTACTTTTTCTTAAGTCTTTGGGGTTACATTCAGGCCAGTAAAGCCAAACCCCACTAGCTGTGAATATGCATATTTCTGCCTTTTTATGACCTCGTCAATACAGCAAATGGTAAAGACCCTGTGTTTCTGAAGTATGGCCAAACAGTCCACTTATACTGTGCTAACGCGGTCATAAGAAGTCTACATTCAGATTTAACCCTACCTAGACAATTGCCTGATTCTAGTTCATTCCTCACAGATTACGGTGAATGCTGTGAATTTCACAGTGAATTATATAATGGACCTAAGACTGACTTCCACAGAGAAAACCTCCCTGATTTTCTCTCTGTTCATCCATCTCTCTCTCTCTCTCTCTCTGTCTCTCTCTCTCTCTGTCTCTCTCTCTGTCTCTCTGTCTCTCTCTCTCTCTGTCTCTCTCTCTCTCTCTCTCTCTCTGTCTCTCTCTCTGTCTCTCTCTCTCTCTCTCTCTGTCGGTCTCTCTCTCTCTGTCTGTCTGTCTCTCTCTGTCTCTCTCTCTCTCTCTCTCTGCCTCTCTCTCTCTCTGCCTCTCTCTCTCTGTCTCTGTCTCTGTCTCTCTCTCTCTCTCTGTCTCTCTCTCTCTCTCTGTCTCTCTCTCTCTCTGTCTCTCTCTCTCTCTCTGTCTCTCTCTCTCTGTCTCTCTCTCTCTGTCTCTCTCTGTCTCTCTCTCTCTGTTTCTCTCTCTCTGGTTTTCTCTCTCTCTCCCTCTCTGTCTCTGTGTGTGCGTCTCTCTCTGTCTGTGTCTCTCTCTGTCTGTGTGTCTCTCTCTGTCTGTGTGTCTCTCTCTGTCTGTGTGTCTCTCTCTGTCTGTGTGTCTCTCTCTGTCTGTGTGTTTCTCTGTCTGTGTGTGTGTGTGTCTGTCTGTGTGTGTCTGTCTGTGTGTGTCTGTCTGTGTGTGTCTGTCTGTGTGTGTCTGTCTGTGTGTGTCTGTCTGTGTGTCTGTCTGTGTGTGTCTGTCTGTGTGTGTCTTTGTCTGTGTGTGTCTTTGTCTGTGTGTGTCTTTGTCTGTGTGTGTCTTTGTCTGTGTGTGTGTGTGTGTGTGTGTGTGTGTGTGTGTGTGTGTGTGTGTCTCTGTCTCTGTCTGTCTGTGTGTGTGTGTGTGTGTCCATGTCTCTGTGTGTGTGTCTCTCTGTCTGTGTGTGTCTCTCTCTCTCTGTGTCTCTGTGTGTGTGTGTGTGTGTGTGTGTGTCTGTGTCTGTGTGTCTGTGTCTGTGTGTCTGTCTGTGTGTCTGTGTGTCTGTGTCTGTGTGTCTGTGTGTGTGTGTCTGTGTGTCTGTGTGTGTGTGTCTGTGTGTGTCTGTTTGTGTCTGTGCGCGTGTTTGTGTCTGTGTGTGTGCATTTGCGTCTCTGTGTGTGCATGTCTGCGTGTGCGCGTGTGTGTGTGTCTGTGGGTGTGTCTCTGTCGCTCTGTGTGTGTCTGTGTCTCTGTCTCTCTGGCTCTGTGTGTGTGTATCTCTGTCTCTGTGTGTGTGTCACTCTCTGTCTGTGTGTGTGTGTCACTCTCTGTCTCTGTGTGTGTGTCACTCTCTGTCTCTGTGTGTGTGTCACTCTCTGTCTCTGTGTGTGTGTCACTCTCTGTCTCTGTGTGTGTGTCACTCTCTGTCTCTGTGTGTGTGTCACTCTCTGTCTCTGTGTGTGTCACTCTCTGTCTGTGTGTGTGTGTGTCACTCTCTGTCTCTGTGTGTCACTCTCTGTCTCTGTGTGTGTGTGTCACTCTCTGTCTGTCTGTGTGTGTGTCTCTCTGTCTGTGTGTGTGTCTCTGTGTGTGTCTCTCTGTGTCTGTGTGTGTCTCTCTGTCTCTGTGTCTCTGTCTCTGTGTCTGTTTC
>NC_056733.1:841746688-841760288 GCF_019279795.1 Protopterus annectens | reverse complement strand
CATAATACATCATATCCACACAGGCTGCATGAGCCAGCCAGACTAATAAATCATATCCACACAGGCTGTATGAGCTAGACAGACTAACACATCATATCCACACAGGCTGCATGAGCCAGCCATACTAATACATCATATCCACACAGGCTGCATGAGCCAGACAAACTAATACATCATATCCACACAGGCTGCATGAGCAGCATGTTGGCCACAGACATAGCAGATGTTACACTAAGAGACAGAGGAGTGCATCTGACACTCTTTATGCACTGTAGCTCTGACAAAACTGAATGGCATGCGGAGCACAGCTTAGTGTATGGGTCAGTCTAGTCTGCAGTGTTGTATAATATGATGCATTATATGTTTATTTTGAAGTTAAACCTTCTTCTCCTAACAACATAATATGATCTTTTGTAATTATTCAATTCTGAATCCTGCATTTATGTCTTCCTGGGCATTGTATAATATGAGTCCTTTTAGATTAGTCCATTACCTAATAAATGTAGCTACTTGAATGAACGCGCGCACATGCACATGCACACACACACACACACACACACACACACACACACACACACACACACACACACACACACACACACACACACACACACACACACACACACGCCTGCACACACACACACACACACACACACACACACACACACACACACACACACACACACACACACACACACACACACACACATATGGACACACACACGCACCCACACACACACACACACATATTTTCCACATTAGGTAGCTGCATTATCCTCTTTGTACTGTAGTGGCTGTCAACAGGTGGCAAACAGGCAGGCATTGTTTAATAGTAGGTTAATTCAACACTGACCTAATACAATTCATAATGCAGGGACTGTCACCATATATGGTCTGTCAGAAAAGACAGCTTGTAACCATCGATAACATTAGCTCATGCTGTATTACTTATCTAACTTACAAACTACCATATTTTAAAACTTAATGCCATTTTTCTTATTGGCTGGGTGAGTCACTTATGGTATCAGGAGCCTAGTCGATGTTGATAGCTTGCATTTTTTGACATAGTCTAAAGTCTGCAGAGATATAATATAAGAGTAATATGCCCATTTCATTTTTTACCTGCAAGCTTGCTCCTCAGTCATGTTATTTACATTTTTGATGAGGTCTCTTTCTTTCACATTGTGCATTATTACTGTGCTTGTCTGAGCTATGAAAACTTTCCTACCCATTAATCACAGAGGGGCAGAAATAACAGTATCATTTTTCGTGAGGTCTGGCGCTGTCTGTTATCATTGCTTTTCCTTTTTGTTGCTGGAAAACTGAAAACTCGTCAGTACTTGCCATCGCAGCCTAGAGCTATACTCTAAGGATGCCAGAGTCAACAGATGTTAGCTGTTTTTTTCTACAGTATATGCATATTTAATTCAAGTGACAGGTGAAAAAAATAATCTGTATTAAAACTTAAAAAAAATGATAGTACAGTGAACTAAGAAAATGGACTTGTCATGCATTTCAAAATACTTAGCCATAGTACATTTTTGGTGTTTGCTACCAGTGTTTTGGTACCATTACTTTATTTTTTGTCCCTTGACCTGCCCCTGGCTGACCAACAGCTGTTCTGTGCTTCTCTTAATGCTGTTAACTTTTATGACCTCGATAACATCCTGTAGGGCTGTGACCACCTCAGCCTCTGGTGTATTGGGGAAGTAGAGAATATGAGCAAAGCTAGCAAAAAGCAGCAACACAGTTGCCAAGGGATTTCTTTCTTAAGCCCAAACTGCAGATTTGTGGTGACATTAAGTTGTGAGTATGGGTGGGCAATGAGTTGTGTCCTCCCTGGACACTATACCAACCCTGTTTCCTGATCCATCCTGCATACCTAAACAGGTGATTTCTTAAGCCCAGTCTGTACAAGGGTTGAGCAAGCAATCCTCCTACCACCAAGGTCACTCCCCAAGGACAGATATCTCCCTTCTCTCCTGCCACTATATCAGTCACCCAAATAGTCTTGCGTCATCTGGGCCATAGCAAAGCTTCATCCCGCTGTTCCACCAGAGTGGGCCATGAATCTTTACTTTTGAGAGCAGCAAGAGATAATCCAATCAGTCTGAGCTTTACTGAAATAAAGTCATTCAAACTGATCTGTCATGAATGGGATTTACTCATGACTGATTAGGATTGATCTTGGTGAGTAAATCCCACATAAGTCCAGCCCCTGGCAATTACTATTGGTATCATTTCATGCCATAATATTTAACTTTTATGTTTTGGCTGGTATCATTTCCGTGATATTCCAGTGCTGTACGTGCAAATATGTGTATTATAGTACATGGGCATCAAAGAACACAATGGAGAGTTGCATTTTATCAGAAAATGCAACAATGAACTATAACTTACTTCTTTAGTGTGTGAAGCAAGTTAGAAAAACAGCCAGAAGTCATTTTTTTAGTGTGAGACACAGTGTATCTCAAACATTGCTGAGTTTTCTGACGATGTCTGCTAGGAACTATGCTACCTCAGAGCATGCACTAACCTGGGCATTATTCATTGTTACCCTTCTTGGTCAGTCTCTTTTTCAAGACATTGACTGGCTAACTGGGTTAACATAACTCTTGACTTGGTATAATAGCGAATAAGTCACACCCTTCAATGGACCTTCATAAATGTTGCAAGTAAAGAACTGCATGAGTCACTGAGGTTTTCTGGAGCCAATGAAGTTATTCAGGTGAAACTCGTTCCCTCCAGTGGAAATTAATATCTTTCCAATCTGTTACATTATAAATTTGTTAAAAGTTTATATTGTTTTATTTGTCATCTCTCATAAGGACCGGCTTGCTACTTGATTGCTTTCTTCATTTGTTAGCTTTGCAAGTGCACTTTATATCTTAGAAGGCATGTATGTATGCTGTTTGATAATGTTTCTGTAAAGTAAGGCAACTTTTCGGAAGCAAAGTAGTGCACATCTGAAGCATAACATCTCTTTCAGCTGTGAAAGATAGTAGAAAATCTTACATGTTGGGTTAATCAGCAGCAAATAATGTACATATTGATGGCTTGTTTTTGATTCTCAAAGTACCCACTTAAATGTAGCATTAATATTTATTTATTCATTTATTTATTCATTTATTTATTTTGCACATGTGCAGAAGTCATATCTAAAACTAGGTGCTAGATCTAACAGGCATTTAAAACTATGATGCCAAAAACATAAAGAAACAATAAACAGTAGATAATTTGATGATAACGTGAACAAATAATTTGTCTTTTCTGTCTGTTGGTCCTCCTTGTGGAGAAATCCAGGCTGCTGTTATCAGTACGCTTAGATTTCCTTATAAAACACCATCATAACAAGATTCTGTTGAAGGACACAATGAAAGCCAGTACTAAAAAATGTCTTTGTTTTGTTTTCCAAATCATCATGTGAAATACACTATATATTCTTAGTACAAACAACTTGTCTTCTGGAGAGTAAAAGCTCCAAAGGAGACAGCACAAGCAGTAAATAGTAAAACCACATTCCAGCAGCCAGTTAAAAATATATCCTAGTGAAGTAAAAATATCACTGCAAAGTTCTTTCCTCTGCAAATTCTACATTTCCATTATATTTATTCTTTGCTTAGATGGATGAATAGTCACTTCAGTTTGCTGAATGACCTGTAATATGCTCTAATTCTTCTCCATAGCTCCTTATGTATAGAGGGATGCGCAAAAAATCAAGAAGACTAATATTACTGGCCATAGATGATCAGTCTGTGTAAAATAAACACCATAAATAAAATTCTTCTGAAGGAAACAAACAGATCCAGTAATAAATAAAATTTCTTAGATCATTTTATTCACCATCTCATCATATAAAATACATTATAAACTCTCTGTCCCTCTGACTTGCCTTCAGAAACTAAACAAGCTCAAAAGCAAAAAATACAAGCAATAAATACGAAGTTTAAATCAGTTTAAGAAAATCCGTTTAAAAACATCGCTAATAATGTATTAATTAGCTTCAATAACATTCCTCCAGTTGCAGTCTGTCTTGGTTATTTCCTTTAGATTAATCTTTTCATCTTTATTTCTGGAGTTGCCCTGTATCTGTCCTGCACAGTCTTAAACTTCTTCCTCTGTTTCCTCGGTGACTGTTTTTGGAGTGTGTGCTTCGCATGTGCCATTCTCTCATGAAAATATGCTTCCTGACATCACCCCTTTTTCTTCATTTCTGCAGTCTCATATCAATGCTGAATATCTGCTTCGCACAACAATATTTTCTTACTGTACCTGCCACAGTGGTGCTGCTGCGGTAGCATTGTCGCCTCACAGTAAGACGTTGTCCTGTTCGACTCTCAGCTAGAGCATCTTCTGTGTGTAGACATGCATGAATGGGCGTACCTTTGTTGAAGGTTGAGTGTCAGGGCCGGCAACTTGGCATGTAAAAATCTACTGCCAATCATTAGCGGACCGGAGTTCCACTGTGGCGACCCCTAACCGGAAAAAGCCAAAAGACACAAACAAACCCTGAAGGCTGTGATCTCTTGTCCCAGACCAAGTAGATTAACTGCTGACACTGCATGCAGTATAATGGGGTGGGGGTGGGGGGCTGCTGCACTCCATTTGTTTTTACCTAGGAGCTTAAGATTGGTGAGACCACCTCCACAAACAGGCTGGTTACCAGTGGCGTTGCTCAGGGCTCCATACTGGGCCCACTCCTCATTGCCATCTATTTCTTGATGTCAAAGGCCTCTGGTATACCAAGTTTGCAAATGACTGCAAACTGGGAGCAGTTGTAAAATCCCCCCAAGACACAAAATCCCGAGAGGAAGGTCTAATGCAGACAATTGGATGGTGCAAAATCCAAAGCTTAAAACTCAATGCCAAGAAATGGATTATAGTTCCTTTTGGGAAGTTGACCACCCCAGGAAACTATTTCATTGATAAAATATCCTAAGAGTTGACTCACTAGTCAGGTATCTAGAAATGTATGTAGATAGTAACTTAGCCTTTGTTCAACAAATGTCCAAGGAAGTAAGAACATTCTTCTACATTGCTCAACTTATAAGTAAAGGCATGGCATCTAGGTCGAGGAAAGTCATTGTACTACTGTACTTGGCCCTCAGCAGACCCATCATTGAGTATAATGACCCCTTCTATATGTACTTGATGAGAAACATACAGCCACTAGTACATCCTCAAAAGTTTCTTACAAACAGAATACAGAGCATAAACACAATGTGCTATGTGGAGCACCTCAAACTTTATCTCTTTACTCAGTCTCATGCAGACTCCTGAGAGGCTCTGAAAAACCTTTTGCACAGCTGTAAAACAAACAGCATCAGAACTACTAGATCCAAAGACCTATATTTGGTTGTGATATAAAAAGGATGTGTTGGAGAGACAGATATTTCCTTTCTCTGGAATGGGCTCCCCCATCCATATAAAACAACCCTCCTCCCTAACCTATTTAAACATAATTTGGACCATTGGATGGGAAATCAGAAATTTACCTCTTATATGGTGCCTGTGTCTCTGATGGACAGAGGTAGCGAGTATATCATGTCATAACTAAAAATCACTCTGTATATAAATGTCTATAACAAAAAACTTGTGGGTCACATTTGGGTGCACAGCTAGGCTTATAAAAGTCCTAGTGGTCATTGACCTTGTATACATCTGTTATATTATGAACCTATAATATGTTAATATCTCTAAGATGACTTGCTGCTTCCTTCATGTACCACAGCTCATCATGACCACACTTATTGAGATCTTTCATTATTTCCTCCTAAGAACTCTGTCTTAGGCCCAGCCCCATTTTTTGTCCTTCCATGAGTTACTTCTAGCCTTCCTGTCCATACAGGATGTGACCTCAAATATGAAGAAATGTATGCAGATTGTCTTTAGCCTGTCACAGAAACATTTTTTTTCTCATGGAACTTCATTAATATGAAGACTCTGTGGAGTTCAGGAGAACCAAATAAACCTTAGACTTAAACAACTTAGTGTACTGAAGTATTCTGCAGTAACACATGATGGTATTTTATTTTCTAGCTCTTATTTTGAAGACAAATTATAAGATAATTTTTCAGTGAGGACCTTGAAAATCAATAGTCACAGAATACCAAGAAAAAAGTATCAACAGTGTGTATCCGTGCAGCCCAAAAATAACACCAGGAAACTACAAAATTAGGCTCACATAGTGCCACAGGGAGTTTTTAGGATAAAAAGTACTGGTTGTAAAATCACGTAAACATAACTCCAAAAGGGAAGATACCAGTCTTGGTAAAGTTTTAGAAATGTCAATATTACAAACCAAAAGGAGACCAGCTAACAGAAGGGTATAATTTTCTCCCGTATGATTGAAGGGGCAATGCACCTCTTTCCTATTTAGGAATTATATATGGAGAATCTAGTAATCACAAATGTGAATATGCTGTATGCAAAGATTTTATAAAGGCAGATTCACGTAGGTCTACTAATTATCTTCCTTCTGTTCTTGAGTGCAGGTTTTAGTGGCACAACAGTATTCAAACTTGGCAATCTATTTGGTCTTAGGTTAATTATCCAGCTTGTTTCTGTTAACTCTGTACGATTATGAATATCGCCTCCTCTGGTGGTCTGGAAAACTGCCTCTATGGCCTTAAATACAAAATGATGAGAGGGATATTAATTTACATGAGCTGCTAAAGCATTATTATGGTCTTTCTGTTTTATATCCCTCAGATGTCTAAGAATGTGTTCCAAGACGTTGATCTGTTTTTCCAACTTTATTTTATCATCAGTTGTCAATATCGGCCAGAATTTCCTGATAAGCAGATTTGTGAAGTTATCAGGAAATTCTGGCCAATATTGACAACTGATGATAAAATAAGAGATATTGCAGGTGAACAGCCCAGATTCCTATACAAGAATAAGAAAAATTTAAAACGTCTCATTTGCAACAAAGATGGATTTGAAAGAACCAGGCCTAATTCAAACAGAAAGGGTACTTTTAAGTGCCTGAGATGCAAAGCTTGTAATTCCATTGACAGTTCCAATGTTTTCATACATTCATATTCTAAACAACAGTATAACTTTAATGTTTATGCTGATTGTACTAGTTCTCATATTGTATATCTAGCAACCTGCTGCCAATGTAGTGCCTTCTATGTTGGCAAAACAGATCAACGTCTTAAGGAACACATTCTTAGACATCTGTGGGATATAAAACAGAAAGACCTTAATAATGCTTTAACAGCTCAAGAATGGAAGGAATATAATTAGTAGACCTACGTGAATCTGCCTTTATAAAATCTTTGTATACAGCGTATTCACATTTGTGATTACTAGATTCTCCATATATAATTCCTAAAGAGGAAAGAGGTGCATTGCCCCTTCAATCATACGGGAGAAAATTATACCCTTCTGTTAGCTGGTCTCCTTTTGGTTTGTAATAAGGGTGTGTCACTAAGCTAAGCGATGAGTGGCTGTGTTGTTTATTAAATACAAAAGCTAACTAGTCCTTGTAATACAATCTGAGGAAGGCTAATTTGCTGAAAGCGCTTATCGGAAGACTGAGGACTGCTTGTTTTATGTTATATACTCTTTTTATTAAAGTTTGGATTTTACACTTCACTAAGTTCTACTGCCGTGGTGGACATCAGGAGTTTTAACAGTGTATTAGAAATTGGACTTTTAATGTGCATGCGCAATAATATGTACTAAAAGTTTTTTTAATCATGGCATCTTAGTATTTCTGTTTGGTATGCTTCTTTAAGCAGGCTAATAGATGTGTCACATGTTTTATTTGAATTTTATTACAACTGGTACATGGACTTTTTGTCCTAAAGACTCCCTGTGACACTACATGAGCCTAATTTTGTAGCAATAGTCACAGAATGTTGGTATTATAACAATCACTGTTCATCAGTAAATTCCTTCAGATATCTATAGCTATATCTATTAGATATATATCTGTAGACATTTGTTTTTTAACTGGGTAGATGAGCCTACATAAACAAACAGCTTTCACCAGTAAATTCTTTAATTTATTTATTTTAATTTATTCATTTATTTACTATTAACCATGTAGATGAATTGATCCAATGGCACTTTTCAACTGCAAAGAAGAATAAGGCATACAAGCATACCTCTCAAGTGTACCTCATTACGAGGAATGTACTTGATTTGGTGTCTTAAAAAGTTCATGTTCCTCGAAGTATCTCAAAGTTCCACATTGAAAGAGTCTGTCACACATTCAGTGTTAGGAATTTTTTTAAGTGAAATCCATGGTAAATAGAAATTAATCATATTAATTCATTAAAGGATCTTTTTTATATGTAAAACCAGCATATTTTAACCATCCTATGACCTTCCTAGTTGAAGTTGTTAGAAAGCCATTAGTATGTGTTCCACATTTTGCCCATTTGTTCCACATTATGAAGGCAAGTGTTCCTCATTTTGGCGATGGAAGGTTGAGACCTATGCATACAAGCATAGTAAGAAGATTGCTGTAATATAATAAAGAATTCTGATGCCCCCCCCCAAAAAAAAATACATTATTGACTGTAATGTCAAGCAAAGACTATTAAACAAACTTACATTAAGGCAGCAAAGCAAGGCAATAACATGGCCATAATGCATGACTGATCAAAGTTAGCTACCTGACACAACTTCCGGGATACAGTAAAAGATATGATGTCGATTTTCACTTGTAAGGTCATAGGTAAGTACTAGGATAGCTGCCCTTGTAGGCCATTTTAAGCCTGGTCAGTTTCCCTTTTTGTGCGTGAGATAACCTAACCCATTTGGTTATAGACTGGCCTTACCCATCCCATGGTCAATAATTATATATTACCCCTACTAAGAATAACTGAGCTCATACCATAGATAATTTGAGGGGACCCATGCATGGAATAAAGCATTTAGGAACTACCTATGTCCATTAGTAATACAGGGGCAGTCCTTGGGTAAATTTTCTGTCTCCTATCCATAGATCTAAGTTGTGCTTGAATACGGACAGGGGTGACCTTTGTTTTATGTTGATAAGGAGACTGTTCCATAGCAGTGGTATCCTCTGTGAGATATACCTGTCCCACCAAAACATTCTGCTGATGTTACAGATGAGGTTTCGATCCCCAGACCAAGTATTTCTGATGCCATTTGATTTGCTGATGTGCAGAGGAAATCCATTAGTATTGGGTTGGAGGATGCTTTGTATGTCAGAAACAGGTCAGCTCTTGCAGTCTGTAGGATACTGAGTATAGAGACAAGGCTTTCAGCCAGTCCATGTCAAATATGTTGTTTAGGCCATGTATCATTTTAATAAGGCATCTCTGTGGGCATTCCAGTTGTTACACGTATCTGGACAGATGCATGCCAAAGGGGGAATTATATTCAATGATTAGTCTAATGAGGCCAGAGTAAAGGGGGACAATGATATCCCTAAATCTAGACACAATCCCTTTGCTTATAAGCATCATTAACAGAAGTCTACATAAGAAGGACTGTCTTACAACAGTAGACTCATGTTAGTCAATAGTTAGGTCACTGTCCACATAAGTTCCTAAATACAGAACAATTGAATCAACTCTTAGGGGCGTATTGTCCATGTGGTAGTTCCCTGGGGTAGATGATGTCCCCAAGTATACAATAATGCATTTTTGTCATTTACTTTTTGGCATTTATACCTTATGTATATGTATTTTCTTTTTTTCTACTTGTGGAGCTTGTCTCCCTGGGCCTCCACTGAAAATGGATAAAAATATCCAGTTGGACTTTCCTGGTAAAAAAAAATATTGCTAAATAAATAAAATAGTATACCAAATGAATCTGTGAAAGGCAGTAAGAAACTATCTGCTTTTACTGAATTACACATTAGATAAAAATATGCAGTTTCATTATCTGCTGTATTAATTCATAAATAAGGAAAATAATGCCACTCTGGGATCTGGCATAGAGGAATAAAACCCTGACTACAACACAGGTGATTCAGGTTCGATTAGCATCTCAGGCAACTGATCTGCATCTTGCCTACAAGGCAATCTCGGACCCTACCCTACTAGAGATGCTCCATATCCATAAGTTTAACTTCTTGTGCATTACCCACTTGAAAGACCTGGATCTAATATGCAACATCAACAAAACCTGCTGGACAAACATATTTGTCTCCCAGAGGCTGCCATGTCTCTGGAATAGACTTCACATACATGTCAAGCAGAGTACCTCGCTGACCCTTTTCAAGTGCAACCTTGATGAGTGGATGGGAAACCACAAATTTGTACCAGAGGTTCCACCTGTGTCCTTTATTGACAGGGGTGATAGGTGCTGACTGAGGTTTCTTTTTGGGGATAAACTCTTGGCCAGGCTTGCAAGGGCTCCAGTGCCATTAGCTTAGTAACCTCCTATAATCCTATGATCATACGATGGAGTGGCATGGAGGGATGGGCATGCCCATATTAGGGGTAAGGTGGTATGTAGACATCTGTTAATGATGACCCAAGTGGATGCCATGGATGCCACCATAAGTGGTATCGTCAGTGGGTGCAGTGGCCTGGCTGAGCTGCTTCAAAGGTGGAGTGATACGCTAAATGTCCACACTGCATGCCTACCCAAGTACCCAAGGACAAGACCACAAGGCCACAAGGGGGAGCAGGGTAGGCCAAGTAAGACCCACCTCCTGTATGGAAGCTCAGAAGTGCTGAGCCCTGTGGCCTTCAATCCATAATCAGCTCCAACAATTACTGGATTAAGTCTGGGGAGAATGGAGTAGCTGGAAGAACAGGCATGGATGAACCATGAGGGCCAGGCCAGTAGCAATGAAGAAAAGGAGGGAGAAAAGGCAAAAAATTAAGGAAAATAACTTTATACTAGGTAGAAAGTATCCAACTGCATTGCTAGTAAACAGACACATCAAATACAAATGGAGGACTACAGTACCATTCTGGGATCAGGATAATTGTGATAATTTAACATACAAGCAGATGTGAGGCAAGCAGAGTTTTTTTCCCTTTCATCATTTTTTTCTGGGTGGACATTATAGGAATCTACAACAAATGCAGTGAAGGGTAACCAATATGATATTGCATGCCAAAAAAGAGGAATGGCATATTGCCAAGGGCATATCCACCACATGAGGTGGGCCACCAACACAGTGGGTGGAGGAGTTCTTGGTGCCCTGTCTATTGAAGGGAGCAGACCCTGTTACCCAGTACTGGCTTGGATATGGCAGAAGAGATGGTGATGCCCACAAAAATGTCTGTATTTATTTTTATTTACTTATCCTTTGTTGACCAGGTTAGTCCCACTAGGCTAGTAGCCTCTTTTCAGGGGAGACCCAAGGTGGAATTTATACTGTTAGGGGTAATTTGGCCAGGGCAGCAGGCAGCTTCCCTTACTCTTTTTGATGGGTGCCATGGGATCTTTTACATCCACCTGAGCTGCCACCAACTCCAGCAGACTGGGCCTCAATTTAATGTCTCATCCAAAGGATAGCACATTCAGGATTGCAGCATCTCCCTTACGCTACACTGCAATGTCAGCAATCCATCTACCTGATGTGGAAGTAGAACCCACAGCCTTCAGCACAAAAGGCAAAACTGGCAGTGTAAGAAATGAACCAGGTTAGTAATAGCTTTTACATGCCATATTTTACTTTGCACTACATGCGAAGCACAATTTATTCAGTAAGAGGCTTTTGCATATTTGTCCTTCAGGTAGCTCTGGCCTGCAGCTGCAACACTCTGCACAAGTATGTATGTGTCCATTGTTTACATTTACCAGTGTGTCTGCCATATGAGAATTAGGTGAATTAGGCACTGTTGCACTTTTGTTGCAGGTGTCATTATCATTATGCTTTCACGGGTTGCCCTAGTGGAGGATCCAATCGAACAAAACAACATTTGACTGAGGTCAGCAGGTCACCTCCGGCTGATGATAATGGCAACATGTACATAGCACAGTCTGATGACACAGTGGTATTGACAGCAATACTAGCCTTGGAAGACTTTTGCAATTCCTCACATATGAGGTGCGCATAGAGTAACAAGCTAAGCCTTCAGCCTCACAAGTATTTGGCAGATGTCTTGTAAAGGTGAGTCCCCACTCAGTCTATGCAGAGCTCCGTAGCCCAGCTTGCATCTTTAGACTGCATCACATCTGACATGCACATATACCCTGTAGGAGAGAAGCATGTAGTCTTTGACACTACGATGAATCCATGGATGTCCTGACCTGGATGCAACACTAGGCATTGATCAGTGGATGTGCCGATCAGTGAAACAAACACAAGCAGATGGTAACAACACTATTGCAGGAATGGTGAGTGTGCTCTGTGGCCTATGAGATGACATGCTACACCTGCCTGACCTACAGGATGACATCCAGTACCTGCACTGTGACATGGTGTATAGGGTCAGGGAGAAGACACTGCTGCTCAGGCTGCTCGTGACTAACATTGCATCTATTGGTGCATCCATATAACAGATAATAACTGTCTTCTAATCTCCCTCCACAGGCCTGCTGTCCACGGCTTTGGAAGAGTTGGACGTGAAGTGGCTGGTCACAGGCCAGCCATACTCAAATGATTTAGGTTGTTCCTGAGACAGCATTACTGCCAGCCCAGGCCAAAAAGTCCACAACTCTTGGCCATGTCTGACCATATGTATATGGCCACCAATGATCCCCAGGCTCCATAAGTGAGATGCATCTCCAGGTGGCACATTCTTGCTGCCATAGCTATACCATCTATATCCTCTGTGGGCAGGAGGCATACCATACCTACTTGTGTACACCATACATCTGTTGACTTCTGATGTGGTGCACCCTTTCAGGGTGCACTGACATACTCCCATAGTTCTGCATCATTCCTGCAATGGACCACACTAAGTCCCAAGAATGCAGTCCATCACAGTACCCATTGCCAATGTTTGCTCAGTGCAGCTCCACCGTGCTACTAGAAGGGATGATATTTGACTGTCCACAACCTGCTACCAGTCTAATTGGCTACCATAGCCACCTTCCATGACCCTAACCCATATTATCGCATTGCTGTTACCTAACACTGTGTCGTCTGCTACCTGTGCAAATAAAGACAATTATGCCCTGTACACCCCCTCAACCTGTATGGGTAAGTTAATGTGTGATTCAAAGTGACTAGCACATGTACTGCCTTGCATAGCCTGAGCCTGATAATGCATGTATCATTTTCTTTTTTGCTGTCTATACCTTAACCCCTTGTTATGGGCCAGCCCAACTTGTTTCCATTGCTGCTATATATTGTGTCCACCTCTCCTTTGCATGAGGTACCAATGATGCCTATTCCACCTCTGACTGACCACCCTGTTCCTTGTCCACTGCTCCAACAGGTATGGTGAGCTCTGCTGAGATGTTTCCCTGTTGCTGTAGCTGTTTCTGTACAGCCATAAAATGCATCATGGTGTACACTACAGATATCTGGCTGCAGGTCTTAAATGAACACTGTAATGCCCCACCATATGCATCAAGGAAGAGGAAGCATTCTTATTAGTTGACCAGAAACACATTCCATCATATTTCATGAGCAGTATTATAGGACACATCTGCCATGGTCTGAAGGTTGCAGATGGGAGTTATAAACCACAGATCTGGTTTACAT